>NC_089812.1:1215501-1320501 GCF_029633855.1 Hoplias malabaricus | reverse complement strand
GACAGAAACGGTTATTTTATGACCTAGACTGTGCACTACGAAGGGTGTAGAGAAAAACATTGAGGATTTAGTCGATCTCTTGCTGCAGCAGTAAAAACAAAGGTAAATGTCCATTTAAAAGTGGACCAAAGGGAACTGATTCATTACTAAAATCTTGATAAAAAGTGGAGATGTGTGAGAATGTCCTGCTTCATATTGTTGCTCTTTGTGTGCGTCTGGTTGCTCTGAGTTAATAAGTGAGGGGTTTTAGCTCCTTTTGCCTTCCCCTGTTACAAAGTTAGCCTGCAGTAGAACAACAACTCTCATCTAATGCCTCTCTCTGTCTGTCTCTCTCTCGACTACTCTCTCTCTCTCTCTCTTTCTCTCAACTACTGTCTCTCTCTCTCTCGACTACTCTCTCTCTCTCTCTCTCGACTACTGTCTCTCTCTCTTTCTCTCAACTACTGTCTCTCTCTCTCTCTCTCGACTACTCTCTCTCTCTCTCTCGACTACTGTCTCTCTCTCGACTACTGTCTCTCTCCACGTCTTTCCTCTCTCTTTCTCCATCTCCCTCTCCTTGCTCTCTTCCATTCTCTCATCCTTTTCCCTCCTTTTACTCACATGCTACCTGACTTCCCCTTCCTTGCATCTTTCCTTCCCATCTTTTGCTCCCTCTCTCACTCCACCCCCTCCCCCCATCTCTGTGCTGTGTGTATAAATGAAGATGTAAAGTGAATCAGTTCATCAGTCTCGGAGGTGTGTGGTGATAGAGGATTATCTGGAGTTCTCTGCGGACCCTCGCAGGTCTCCCTCCTGTCACACACTCTATCTTTAATTAAACGTCTTAAAGAGCCATCGCTGGCGAAGAGGGACTGCACTCATCCTCCGTCGTGTGACCAGAGTGTGATCCTTCGCTCCTCCACCAAGACAAACTGCCACTGAGACCCTTTCTTCACACTGCTCTCGATCAGTCTTCCTCAACATTTTAAAATATGAAAATAAATATTGAATATTATTTCTAAATACAAACATATAAACAGTTTAAGATGCAACTTTAGGAGCTGCGACTTTCATAGTCTCAGCTTGTGTTTTATCGTGTGACGCGGTTCTGTTTGTTTTCCAGGTCAAGCGTTTGGAGACAGGGCTGGAGGCAGCAGATGAGGCTCGTCTGTGACTCGCCGAGGCGGCAGAGTGCGTCCCTGAGCAGTTTAATTAGAATTAAGGGCTGATCTGGATTAAGTGTCGCAGCGCGACAGACACAAATCCTGTCGAGTCGATACCAATAACAGAAGACATCTCCGAAGCGTCACGAAGGAGAGCAGCACGGACGCAGAGCCGAGGCCCGCCTCCGAGGCACTTCTCCCAAAAACAAAAACAAAAACCACTCATCTGCTATTCTGGCCATGCTTCCACGCTCGCTCCCTCTCTCCCTCCCTCTGTAAAGCTGAGGCAGCTCGGGCCTCTGGTGGATACTCACACACAATTAAGCACCTGCCCGTCATTCAGCCAGCCCTGCCGGCGGCGCTGACATTTCAATACTTTCCAGGCCCAGAAGAAATACTCCTCCAACTGTCCGTGCTTCAGGAGCTGGCTGCTTCCTCAGGACTGTCATTTACACGTGGCATTAAAGCTGTACGCCCTGCTTAGAGAATGTTATATAACGTTAAAGACGCATCTCACCAGGACTGCGGTACACAAGCGTGGTGTAGTGTAGGGTAAACATTACGCTTACCCTTTTCTGAAGAGTCCAAATACACAATTTATCTCAGCTGGCCCTCGACCAAGCATGAGCTTTTGTTCCAGACCTGGGGGAAAGCTTCAAACTGCTCCAAACCTCAAACTGCACACCGCACCACGGCGGCCATTTCGCGAGCCGAGGATGCCGATTTGAGGAACGGTTTGGCCGAGGCGCGGCTCTTCTCTTTGGTCTAATGATGTTACAGAGAGTTACAAAGAGGCGAGGAATAGCAACTCAAGAGCAGGCTTTTCACTAGCCTCGGCTGTGGGTGTATGCCGAGCACACAAAGCCACGCAATCGCAGTTCCTGTTTGAAACGCTGCCGGCTGAACTCCTCCGGCTCGTCTGCTGGGAGCTCTCGAGACTATGCACAGCTTGTGCTGTACGGAGAGGCAGTAATGATGTCTCCGAGCTCCGGCCACACGGGCTCTGGCGCCTCATTATCTCAGAAGCAGTCCGCTGGACGGGCCGGAGCAGAGAGAAACCGGCCGACTGGTCATCGCCACCCCCTCCCCCTTTGCCTTCCCATCAGCCCTTCCACCCGAGTGTGTTCTGAAGAGGCGGAGATACTGTACGTCCGGTCGGCTTTATCTTTACATTTGATTTCTGCTGATGCGTGGGTTTTTTTTTTCTGTCTGACTCCAGGAGACATATGCATTGACAAATGTGCTGAACAAGGCATCTCTAAGGGCATGGGACTGTGAGGGGCAAACCTTATACTGTATACTGCTTTACGTTCAACAGTACACAAGTCTTCATTATATAAGAACAAGGCTGGACGTATTCCAATATTAGCAAATATATCGTAGTATAAAATAAAATAAAAAAAAACAATGATACGATTTTTAAACACATTTTTAATATTTCAATAAACATATTTTTCAGTGTACAGGAGGTCCTCGGGTTACGTCAGTGCCGAGTTACGATGTTTCATGGTTACGACACATCTCCCATTTACTGTATAAAGCCTTGTTTCGACGTAAGTGGTTTTGCGTCGTAAACGTCGTAACGTGAACTTCGTGTGTGGTGTGCGTGGTGCGGCGCGGCGGGAGAATACACGGTGACACAGCTCAGGACCGAGAAGGATAGGTGTTAGGAGGAGGATAAGTGCTTACTGTATGTTATTTACGTACAGTGTGTACGAATGTTCTGACTTACACCGAAAATCAGTTTACCACGCGACGTAGGAATGGATCAACGTCGTAAGTCGAGGACCCCCTGTACATCCATCTGTCACTGACTGACATTCGTTACAGGGTGCTGTTTAAAAAATATGAATACTGACAAAGCCAATAGGTTAATGTTGGATGGTGATGTCATGTTTCTTTCTGTTCTTGGAAGTTTTCCTGTGGATTTTATATTGTTCGTATTGATATCGGAATTACACTTTATCGACCGAAATTAAAAAAATATATCGTGATGTAGGTATTAGCCATTGTCCAGCCTTATTTAGGAATGTGTAAATGTACTGAATTTCACAAATTTCACAAAAAAGCTCATGTTGATTTAGCAACTTCTGGCTACCGCTACGGCAGAGGTCATGGCATGGCACTGTTGTCCACTAGGGGGCAGACGATACGAACTCACAAAACTCGTATCAAAAATTGTCCCCCTTTCAAACAAACGTGAACAACATCACCACACACAGCAGGGTCATGGAGCCAGTCTTACAAAGCATGAACAGCTATCTCACAGCCAACGGAGCCTTCTTGTGGAGTACATTGTCTGCTAAAATGAGCGGGTGAGCGCCTGAGTCACAGGCCAGTTCCATAACATAGCATTTAGAGTCAAAACAGCCAAGTCTCCATCAAAAATGACTAAACGCAAACAGCTGTGTCACTGTAGAAATGCTATGAATTATTTAAACAGGGACGGCATGGACCATAAGGTAAAGCTGATATCGTGGTACACCACTCCCTGCCAATACTTGGCGCACGGTTAAAGTCGAGAAAATGAAGCAGCTGGTATGCGAACAGGAGGGTTATGAGGATGACATCATGCACAGGAGAGAGTGAATATGCATGTGGGAGAGGAGAGAGAGCGAGATCGGGGGGTGGGTGGGTAGGGAATGTCCTCTCTGCAGCTGTTCTTTTCCCACCAGCTCTCCTCTGATCATCATTCGTGACCGGTGTGTTGTCGGCCGGTCTCTTCTCCACATGACGAGCTCGTGTACGTTTCTGAAGCTCGAGCCCATCGCCTTTCCCCTCGCCACTGCGCTGGAACAAATCTGCTTTCTATTCCAGGCTCAAATCTCATGTTCTAGTGTGGCCCGACTCGGAGGAACTCAGCTGTGTCCACCCAGCATGCTCCCCTCGTTCTTTTTTTCTTTGTCTCTCGGTTCCACATTACAGACGGGCAATTTGGCCATGTGTTATTGTTATATCGTTATCACTGCTGCGTCATCAGTGCTCAGAGGACGTGGACGGACCCACTTTCCTGTTTAGAACATGTACAGTGTGTGATTGGGTGAATTTTTAATATATTCATACTATTATTATTAAATGTATTTGTATATTATTTTATTGTGTTTACATTAGTGTCGTACTTTATACTATTTACGCTACAGTATAGTATTTTTATATTAAATTTATATTGTTTATTTTAGCTGAGAAGTGTTCGAAAGACACTGTAGCACCCACTCGGCAGTAACAGAACTGTTTGCCATATTCTCCACCCCTTCGTCACCTCCCTCAGCTCCGTTCTCTCTCTCTCTGTGGGCCTTTGTGGGGTGTTTGGCACGGAGCAGCATGCTGGCTAAACACTGGTGCTGTCGTTAATAAAGCAAGGTCATTAACCAGCCGTGTTTTTGGTTAATTTACTAATCAGCGAGGCAGGGTGGGCCCCCGGAAGCCCGCTCGGGCATGGCTACACCTTCACAGGATCTAAACAAACACATCTGCAGTAAAGCACCCCCACATCTGTAGTAATTCGCAGAAGTGGACAGTAACAGGCGAAGCGTCCATATGGAGCCAGGCTGGAACCTGTCAGGCTTTTTTTTTTTTTAACAGATTTTATCACACTGCAGAGAGGCAGTCAGGTTCGAGAGGAAAAAAAAAAACAGGCACTCGCTAACGTCCTCGGGCAAAGCTCTACACGGGCAGCTACCTTTTCAACTCCTCTCTGCTTTTCTCTTTCTCTCTCGCTGCCTTTCTTCCATTCTTCCCTCGCTCCTCCCTCTGAAGCCTCTCATTAGGGGAGCTGTAGACTCCTTTGTCACATTTGGGGCATGAGAGCGTGAAAGAGACGGGGCAGAATGGAAGGAGTGCTCAGCGAATTTATCCCAGGCTCAAGGCCAACGCGAGCGAGACGCGAAGCAAAGCTTACGTAACAGAAAGCCTCTTCAGAGCAAGGGAATGCGGAGCTAAAAAAGAGTAGGACAAGAAAGTAGCGCCACAGGCCTGCTCCGAGGTTATCTAAGCAAGCCTCTGACACCTTAATTACAACGTAGCGCCGCGGCGACTTCTTTTTTGGCTCCTACGTGTGAATAATTCCATTAGCAGATCACAGCTGCTCGCCTGTGTTCAAAGGAAAGCCTCCTCGTCTTATTTCCGTTCCTCCGGCGCAGCGATCGAAGATGTGGCCCAAGACTGACGGCTTGTTTAAGCCGAGTTTAGACAGAGACAATCATCACAATAACTCGGTGCGGCTGAAAACAATATCTTAGCAAGTAATACTTCAGCTTTCTGGTCAATACGTGTAATACTTCCCACTGGGAGAGTCTTCACTTGTAAAACTATTACAATGTATTTCATCCTTTTTAATGATCATTTCAATTATTTTAAGTGGCTTTCTCTACAGAGTGTGTGTCAATTTCAGATAATTTAGCTTTTTTTCCAGCGTTATGTCTTGAAACAGCTGGATTATCTGCAGTTACACAGTGACTGCTTTGATGGTGAGTGAAGATCAGTGCTGTCCGAGTGTGTAATTTGGTCTGGCAGGTTCCCAAATCCTTCTTTTGGCTTTATTTAACAGCGTTCACTGTAATTAAATCTTTATTGCTTACTCTGACTTAGCTGCGATATTTCAGACAAGAATGTTCTAGACGTCTGTGAGGACAGGAGCATGGTAAAGACAACTTAAATATCTAATGCTCCCTAAACGTCCAGCCCTCAGTTATCATCGTCCTGCCCCTCGCTCCGGAGCCAGAAAACACACCGAGAAAAAGGCAGGCACACATCTTTGTAACAACACACACACACACACACACAGAGGGCTATTAAAAGACTTTCCTCTGATTAGCTCAAGCAATCAGACGCACAAAGGCCAGCTCTCTGCTGTCAGGATGTCAGCGCATTTTTGTAGACTTATTACTGAGAGTGCTATAGTGTGTGTGTGTGTGTGTGTGTGTACCTCTTGCAAACATGCTCACATGTTTATGTTCGGTGTACAACTCAAAGCATAAGCAGTGAAGTGTGCCCCCATTCAGGGGACCCATTATGTGGACTATAAATAAATTCACTGTGAAAATTTGATCATAAAATCATATTTACGTAAAGGAACACTAGGTAAGGTTTGGTATTTTTTGCTCTTGGGTTCCTGTGAGTGGCAGAGTGCAATTCACTTTTAATGCAACGTCCTGAAATCAAGGGTGGTTTCCAACCCTCCTCCAAAAGTTACACAGTGTAGATTCTGTAGTGCAGAGCCTGGAATAGCAACGAAAGAGGCTCTACTCCCCCTATTAGAGGTCAGTGAATCATCTCAATGGTTCGGCTGTAAATTAAAGTTAACGGTATCTACTCTTCTTTTTAAAGTGTGTCCCCAGTGACCAGATGAGAGCCGTTCTTACTTCCCACATAACACACACACACACCGACTTCTGTTTTCCTTCCTGACCCCCGCTACACACATGGTTTCTCCCGGGCTATGACCAGTGTATTATATGCTGTCAGATACGGACAGAACCCGTCTACAACAGGCAGCGCAGCGCCGGCTCCGGCGCAGGGGAAGGCTTTAGTTGACAGCTGGTGTAATTTCTGCACTGGTCAGCGCTGCTACTGTTCAGAAAATATTTTGGACACGAGAGGAGGACTGGTGAGAGAGGATATTCCGATATTTAACACACTTGTATTCTGACTCTGACCACGTCTGAATATGGTGTGAGCGGTCTTTTCTTGCTGCGTCTCGGGTGTTTACACCTGGCTCTTCATGAGGTCATGTGAGATCCTGACGTGACCCCATCAGTAAACGCGCAGGTTAATGCCAGGTGTAAACAGGCTCGGTGATACACCAGAACCAGCCCGGTTCCAGCTCCAGCTCTAGTGTGTGTTTATCTGGATCTGGCAGAGGACTCATGGTGGTCCGCTTGCCAGTGGCTCTGACTTCTCACACATACAGCGAGAGCAATATGGCTGCTGTCACAGCTGCGCTCAACACAAAGTGCTCATCAGCGGCGCGTCTCTGCCACGGCCGCCCTCCAACACTTGTCAGGTACAGGTGATGTTAATTACAGGCGTTATTTACACAGCTGAAACAAAGTGGCGAGGTGGCTCTCCACCAGACTCCACCAGTCAGGCTGTCTCACACACACACACACACACACAGACTCCATATATATATATATACAAAAAAATTTGAGGGCTAGAGAGAAACAGAAAAGAGGGAGAGAAAACATTCATCAGCCACTGAGAAAGATACCATGAGACACAGAGAGAGACAGAGCGGGTGTTCTTCAGCCAGTGTTTCACTAGCCTTCTCTCTCTCTCTCTCTCTTTCTTTGGCTGAAAAGAACATGCTGAAAGAACATTAATCACGCATCATGTTTAACCTTGAAATCCTGTCGTTTAGTCTGGCTCTAGCTGTCTGCACTGTGTCTTATGAACTGCTCTAATATACGTCTCTCTCTCTCTCTCTCTCTCTCTCTCTCTCTCTCACACACACACACACACACACATTACTGCGTTCTTTTGAGGTGGGCAATGTGATGTTACGATATAGTTATTGTGATAAATTGCATCATGATGTTCTTTCTTGAGTCTATGATGGGGAAATGATAGCCATTCGGATGTAGACACAGAGAGAGAGAGAGAGAGAGAGAGAGAGAGATACACACACACACACACACACACACACACACACACAGAAAGAGCCAGACTGGCAGCCAGGAACAAAAGCAGGGTTTCTGAGGCAGCTGTTGCGGGTCTCTGATGGTGGTGTTGTGGCAGATGTTAGGGAGCAGAGCTGAGAGAGGTATGACCAGTCGTAATGATTTCTGGACGGGGCGCAGGTACACTAAGAGCAGAACTAATCAGCCACAGATGGACACACACACCGCGAGCCGCAGGAGCACACCAGGACACACAGCTGTGAGCCGCGGGCCCTCAGAACCCGGCCCGCCAGGAGGCCCCTGCCATCCAGACCCATCTCCGATCAATTACTTTAATCACAACAATTACAAAACCTCTGCAACAGAACCGGTCCCGGCAAAGGACACCACGCCTAAAACTACAATCTAAAAAAATAAAAACATACAATAATGACAAATGAAAACATTACAAGGAAAATATATAATATTTCTCCATTTCCGCTTCCCATCCCCACTTTTCTGAAACCTGCTGCAGGCAACACATTTTGAATTAGTGCTTATTTATTAAAGTCAAGCCTTTCCTGTAATTACACAAACATTTGTGAATTACCGCTTCTCTGTTTTTCCTGACATTTCCTACAAAAAGGCCCCCTGAACGGATGAAGCGGGCTCACTAAACCCTCGCTGGCCATGTACCTCTTCCTCAGTGAGGTAAGGCACTGGGAAAGAAGCCTGAGCTCCGGAGCCAAGCGTCGATGCCAAGCCCTGAGCCAAACTGACTGAGGCAGGGCTGCGGCCACATCTCTTCTCGCTCGGTTCCGGCCCCGAGTACCCGCTGGCCCGAGTTCAATGAGAAACACATGGCAAAGGTGCGCCAGTAGGTATAAAGGGCTGAAGGGAGTTGAGGAGAGAGGAAGTGAGACTGTTTTGTTTATTCAGAGCCGAAAGGCTGCTTTATTTTGACGCTGTGTGAATGAATGTCCAGATGCCCAAACCACTCCTGCCTCTAGCGTCCTCCTTCCTGTCTCACACACACACACACACACACACACACACACACACACACACACAGTCTCAACTGTATTTTGGAAAGAACCTTAACTCTGTAGCTCTAAATGAAATCCACCAGACGTCTGCAGTTTGACCTTCGATATTTCAGTTCACAGTCAGTTTATCAACATTAACCAGAGTATTGTGTTAATTCAGTCAAACTGTGGTCTTGTTTTTAAACAGCAGCAGGGTTCTCTGCGCGGGAGTTTTGGAGGACAGGCATCTGTCATAATTACGCTCACTTTTTAAAGACTTGCTTCGCCGTCTACAACAAGACACGTCCCGTTATTGCCAGATGTTTTAAAATTGCCATTATAAATGTTTACACCGCGTAGTAAGCTGAAGCTATTAATTTCTGACGTGTAACATAAAAATACTCCAAAAGCAAGCGTAAAAAACATTAGTGTCAGCTGCTGTAAAAGTTGCGCGATTAATTTTAGCCGAGGATGTGGCGTCTCTGAACGCGGCCCATCTGTTACGCTTCCAAACGACCCAAATCGCTCCACAGACCTGCTACACCAAATTATTTTCAGAGCGACAAAATGCTGCATGTTACTGCTGGCGTCTACTGTAAATGTCTCCTTAATACAGCTGCTAGCTGCATGTGTTCGGTTGCATGACATTTGCATGAAGACGCAGCAGCTCCAGGGCTTTTAAAACAGAGCAAATCTGTACTGTCGAGTACCAGAGGAGCCGTGTCGTCCGCAGGGGCGCGGTGGGAGTTCAAGGGAAGAGATCGCGGCGAGCCATACATTAAACGTGTGACTAGTGGATGCCCCAGGGTTTAGAGGAGGGTTACTGAGGGTTTACACCTATCAGCTTCTCTGCCACATGTCAGATGCTTCCTGTGAAGAGTCACAAACTGTCAGAACAGCTCTCAACTCCTTTTCTCCTCAGGGCTCCTGGTGGCTCCCGGGGGCGGGGGGCTCCTACGATGAAGAGTGATGTTGTTTTCTTTCTCTTCTTCTGGCTTTTTGTTTCTATTATTATTATTATTATTAGTATTATTATTATTGCCTGACGGCCTCACCCTCAATATCCTCAGGTGTTCTTTCAAAGCTGAGCTGAGCAGGGATCCCACCCTTACTCCTGCTGCTGGGACGTGTAGTCGTATCTGTTTTTATGAAGTGTAAAGATTATTATTGATATCACTACAGTACTGACTTTAGGAGCTTATCACTAGAGCAGAATCTACAAGAAATAACATTAATAAACACTGATAGCGTTGGTGCTAATAACTAGCTTAAGTCACCTTAGATTGTAGTGTGTAGTTTTCTCACCTGGAAAACCATGGAGCTGTATTATATCAGTGTTTGTAGCAATATAATTCCACATTAATTACAGGTGCAGCAGCACAGTGGTGTAGCAGTGTTTACTTTGGAATGGAGTATCGCAGCCTGTGTGTATTAACTGTATCTTGAAATGTACTACGTAAATATAATGATTACATGAAGCCCTCTTTTATTTGAATTCGACTCGTGTAGATTATGCCACAGTGATTCTAGTGACGTAGCAAAGGCTAAAATAATTTGTAATGCATCTACTTTAGAATAATTATACATATATATAGTTAAAGTTAATGTATATGTGCATTTACATGAACTGTACCACTGTGATCCACTTTATACTGACCACATTAATAGGTACACTGCTGCTGCATCTACTGTTAATATGTAACTACACTGTTAGCAGAGACCTTGAATATAATATAGGACCAAAAGTAACACATCGTGTGTAGGAACTGAAAGCCATGTAGACCCTTCTGCACTGGACCAGTCTCAGCATTCACGGTTCAAGTCAGACATAATAATAACAGCAGCTCCTTCGATCTGAACACTGTGCTCCTTTAAACTGTGATTTCGATGCTGTAACAATGAAACTGTTCAGCCGTAAACAGCGAGGGGTGCGCCAGACATCACAAGTCGAGTGGAGGTGTGTGGAGCGTCTGAGGCGGATCTGCGGGGCTTGTCGTGCGGCGACGAGCGAGGAAATCCGTGGCTTTAGGAGCTTTGGGGATCTGCTCACGGCTCTGCAGGAGCTTGGATAGACCCAACAGAGAAAGCACAGGTCACGGAATGCCGAGGAGGAGTGTGTGAGTGTGTGTTGGTGAGGAGTAGTGGAGGTGACAGACTGGGGCTGATGGGGGCCGACCTCTGTGCTGTGTAATAGACAGACGGAGGGACTAGAAATCACGAACTGTCACAGAGAACGTCCCCGTAAACACTGCCACTCCATCACCCCCCACACACTCAGCAACACACACACACACACACTGCTGACAAAACACATTAGCATTAGGAAGCAGCAGCAACCTCTTTGCTCTTAGTGGCAGTGGATCTGCATAAATACACACACAGATATACGCTCTCACAAATTACCGTCATACACATACACACACACTACAAATACAGACATATCACACACACAAGAAGACTATCACGCGCTCACAGACATACACACATCACAGATACACACATACACAGTGTGAAACAAACATAAAGAGATAAACAAATACACAAAAACACACACAAACACAGACAGGTGTGCGCATACAAATATAAACAGACACACACACACACACACACACACACAGAGGCATGTAGAGAAACACACATACATACATACATGACCAGCACGCTGCTCATAAATGTGTGTGAGAGCATGTGTGTGTGTGTGTGTTGTGCTGCACTGTGGGACTGCAGGGCTCTTCTCTAATTGCGGCTGTAATTGTGGCGGTGATTCTGGCGAGCCGCTGATACGTACGACGGGGGGAGCTTGACTTATTGACAGATCCACGAAGCGAGCGCAGCGACCTGACAAAAACACATTGATTAATTACAAGCCATCCAAGACAATTAGCTGGAACGGCATGCAAAACAAGCCAGCGAGCAAACTTCCACGCGCTCACACACACACACACACACACACCGACCTAGCCTCATTTAAACCCGCCGAGGATACATCAAACAATTTCTTTCCCCTCGTTTCCAAGGCAACGCTAATATGTTAGCGCGCCAGTTTTACTGGAAAGCATTTCACTTGACAGTTTTAAAAATGATTTAAAAGCCGGCTTAGTGTGTGTGCCTCATCTGGCCTATAGTAAATCAGCTCGTAGATGAAACTCTCCCCAGCTGTCAGTGTCGGGGGGTGGGTGGGTGTTTGGTAGGGGGTGGGGGTGAGACAGCTCTCTCTCTCTCTCTGTTCCTTGCTCACTCTCGCTTTGGCCCAGAAAACGCTAGTTTCGCTGAAATATCTCCGGGTTACTCTCCGCCTCACCCGGTCAGACACGTGGCCTCGCCATCATCCTTCATCTTTCATTTCCTCCCAGTGCTCTGTATTAGCCTGTTTACTGGCCAAGGAGCTGGGGGAGACTGGAGGAAAAACTGAAAAAGACTGGTTCATGCTTTTACACAGTTACCTACACTGCAAGAATGACTCCTTAGCAAGTGAAATCAACTAAATCAGATGTAACCTACGGACTTTCATCGAGAGAAAGTGCTCATCATCCCTTTCACATTGTGACTTTGCCCATTGTGGTTTGGTGTAAATATTAAAAGGGACATATTTTTGGGGAGATACTCGACTGCACAAAAACATACTGTTCATTCATCTTCTGTAACAACTTCATCCAGGTCGTGGTGGGTCTAAAACCCACCTGGAATCACTGGACACACCCTGGAGAGAGCACTAGTCCATACTTTCTTCCTATAACTGTGGGCATCTTCGCTTTTAACCCCCACTACTACGGTCAGCACTCAGGACACCAGTGGCTCAATGACACTGATGAGAGTCAGCACTTTGCTACTGAGATTCAGCACAGTAAACTTGTACAAATGTTCAGACAATCCTCCTGGTACTGAATCTGTTCAGTCGGTGCTCTAAAAGTACTGAATTTCCTCTCTAGTATGGGCTCCTTCGCTCTGTATCTGCTAACTCCCGGCGGAGAGAAGACGTGGGATCCCTCCTGTTCACATTTGTTCACACTCGTCTGTTTTTTGGCCACCCGCACAGCGTGGTCCTGTTATGGAATCCCTCTTATACTCCCTCTCTGTTTTTATCCTGTCTCCACTGACTCCCTTTGGCTCTTTTTATCTCCACAATGTCTGTTTCCCTACGCTATCTCTTTCCCTCCACCTCCATCTTCCTCTCTTATAGAACTACCCCCCTACACTGTTTCTCTCCCACGCCTCTACCTCTCTCATGCTAACCTTGAGTCTCCATGCTTCCTGGTGACCAATCCCAATCTTAACCCCCACCACACACACACACACACACACACACACACACTCCAGCACCCCCCCCCCCCCCCCCCCACGCCGGCGGGTTTGCTACCAGCGCAACATAACAATCTCGCTGGAGGAGAGCTCGCAGCACTTACAGTAAATGAAGCTCCGGCAGCAGCCCAGCGAGATGCATTAGATTAGGTAATGGCGAGATGAGTGATGGAGGTGGCCAGCCCCTGCCGCAGAGGTCCTGGAAATAAGCATCCGCCGCGTCCCGCATATTACAGCCTCAGATTATACAGGCCACTGATAGAATAATGTCAGCCGAACGCCGGGGCTAAAATTGAACTGTCAAGAACTGTCAAATACACAATAATACGCTCGGCAAACCCAAGTCATTGCCCAGCTCTGAATGGGCTCGCACTTGCGTCCTGAAAGTCCACTGCTCTGAAAGTCTCGACCACATGTACTCAGCAGAGCAGCTGGACAACGGCTAAGGCCACGCTCCAGGAAAAGGACAGTGAAGTACAAACACCAGGAGCTATCCTTAATAACATTTTCTTAAATTGTTTATGGTTTGGCCAAGGTCCTGTGTCCTGTGGTGATGAAGTACTCTCCCTCTGTGATGGTCAAACCTTGCATTGATATAATTCCATACACTCTCAGGAACGGTGTCGTCGATGTCCTTTCAGCGAGGGAACATAATTGTAACAGATTTCATTCTAATGGTAGGGTTTAGGTGAGCTGACTTCTAATGTGTGAATGTGTGAGCTATTATTTGTCACTGTACAATGTACGATGAAATGTGCCTTCCGCATTTAACCCATCTGTAGCAGTGAACACACACACACACACACTAGTGCACTAGGGGCTGTGATCACACACGCCATCCCCGGCACCCAGTTGTGGGTTCGGTGCCTTGCTCAAGGGGAAGGGAGGAGGACAGTGCTGTTCCTTCACTCCCACCGTCCCCAGTTTCAAACCAACGACCTGTCAGTGCTAAGCCCTCTAACCTTTAGGCTTTTATTAAATTGGTCTTTCTAAAACACGTCGATGATGAAAACATGCAGATATTCTGCTTTTTCCTTCAGCAGAAGGGAATGTAATGAAGCTTCAAAGGCCCAGCAGTGGTCTTAAAGTCCATTTGTGTACATTGAAGGTCCATTACATTCCCTGCTGCAGAAGGAAGCAGTAGAATATCTGTATGTTTCCATTAAAGAGTTTTCAACAGATAAACATCATAAAGGTCTGAAAAACAATGATCATGTATAGGACACTTATATAGGATTGAAACTATAGTAAGACACTGACTCTAAACATGTTGGGTGCTGGGATCCTACATTCACACCACATTTACTGGAGCTGTCGCAGTGGAGAATGTAGCATCATTATTAAAGTGGCCGTAACATAGTGATTATCCACATTATCACTGCATTTTTACAATGTGCTTTAAAGTATAGTAGACGTAAATGAACAATATTTGAACAAACGAACATTTCCTTCCCTTCTGCAAAGCTGTAAAAATCATTTTAAGAACTTAAGACTACGTTTTAACGAGTAATAATCAGTAACGATCTATTTTTAAACCTCAGTGTTGTTGTTTTTGAGGTCCCTTTTTAAGAGGCACGTTGTTTATTTCGAATAGCTTCCAGAGCCCAAAGCGAATGTGTTTAAATGTAACCTTAAACCATTCAAGGTGGACCTCAATGTTAATGTTGGTGGCAGCACATTACCGAGCTCTGTTTAACAGCAGAAAGGACTTTTATTTGGGGGGGAAAAAGCACTTGAATATAATAATAGCACTATTTAAGGTGTAACGGCAGTGAGTTGTAATAGAACACATTCTTTTTTTGCCTGAGATATATATCGTTTGTCGTCAAAAATGAATGGAGTAAACCAGCACCTTTCTACAGCCAAGCATGTGTTTACAAGAAAATCAGCATCAGTTATAGCCCATTAGCTTACTCCTCAGTCTTCAGGAGCTCCGGTGCGGCGCTCAAACTCACCTCCCCTGTATTTTTACAGTTGTTCACCATGAAACCGGTGATCGTTTGTTGTGTACTTAAGATGCTAAAGTCTTTAAGAGGAACCCGTCCAATTCCTCCTAGCTTTTATGAGTAGTTTCAAGAGAAGCTTTCGTTCCAACACCGACTGCAGTAAGTGTCAATAGCAACGAGGTAAAAAAGATAGTTCTTTTTAAAAAGTTGTTCACAGAAGACATGAGGACATATGAACACCTGGACGAGGAGAAAGGCTTCCTATGCCTCCGACATAAACCACAGGCCGTAACCGTGCCCAAAGCCTGCAGGAGGAGGGTGATTCAATTCGTTTAAGCCTTGGCGAGTCTCACACTTCATGCTTTAAACTGCTTGGCTCTGGTCAAGCACGTTTCCCCATCACAGAATTAAAAAAAATAAATAAATAAAATAAAACACCATGCTTGCAGCTATTCATGAATATTCATGCGTGTGCCTATTTCCTTCTGCTTAAAGAGTTTAGCCCTTAAGTGAACCTTGTACAAGCGAACTGTATTATCACCAAATGTATAATTAATTTGTAAATCATCCGAGCGTATGATAAATTTAAAATGCTACTCCTAAGCTCTCTCCTTTCTCTCTCCCTCTCCAAACTCTTCATACCCCTCCCTCCCCCCCCGTGGCGCCCCTCCCGCCCAAGCGGATTAACGATGGAGATATCATCGCTTGGAATAAGCCACAAATCAATAGCCGTGTGTTAGCGTGGAGCTCTGGAGCTCGTCCACTTCTCTGATGGCACAGGTTCATTTAGGTAATGGTCTAAAGAGGCAGCGGAGGAAGAGAGAGGGAGGGGGGGGGGGGGGGGAGGAAAAAAAAAGTGTAATAGAGAAAAGCTCCAGACAGCCCACTTAGAGCAGGGCAGGGTGGATCAGGGCCAATTAGTGCTGGTGTGTTGGTGCAGGAGCAGGGCTGGGTCTGGGGGCACGGGGGCAGAGGGACAGGACTGTGGGCTGCTTTCTAATGCAGGGAAGATGGAGAAACGGATGTGGGAGAACGATTCTATGAAGGAGTGATCAGGGAGAGGAGGCGTGCCGTGGCGAAGTTGAAATATCTGAGTAAGAGCCGGTCATAAACGGACTCTTAGGAGTGGAGAGCTATTAATGTTAGATATTAAAATGTGCATATTAATTACCTTTACTTCAGGTGTAATCTGATCGTCAGATATAATGGGTCTGATGTCAGTGGGGGATTGTGGGACGTCGTGTTCACAGCTACGCATTCAGTGCTCCACTTACCGAATCTCCACAGAGCTGACGGTCCCGAGAGGGTTACGGGAGACACACAAATGAACGCATATATGTTTCAGCTCATTCCAAAATGAGTGTTTTTCACTCATCGGTTTTTTTATCGGTTTCTGGGCATGACTTTAGCCAATTTTTAGTCAATTTTCTAATCAACTTTTGACCATTAGTGGCCATCTCACTGTTGATAGGACCAGGCCGCAAAGATGTAAACACACTGTGAGGCGTGGGTCCCACTCTGGGTTTTGTTGTTGCTCCACAATAAATTGTAGTTAGACCTGAATTTCAGAGTCCTCCCACCGAATACCACTGCTCTAGATTGTATTAATTTATGCACAATAGCTTATTATTAGGTGTTGTTCTAAATTGCCACAAGCTTTGTTTCTAAAAATAAATAAATAAATAAATTACTGACGCTGTCCAAAGCAAAACACGTAACTCCAACAATGGTAATATAACAGGTGAAGGAATGGAACTTTAGAACATTTCTATTGGTCCCTTCATCACCTGCTGTATTCAAATGATGTAAAAATTGGCCAAAATGGAGATACATGTTTTTCCTTGGACAGCGACAATATGTATAACTTTAACTGTATGGTTCACAAGGACAGAAAATGTGATCTAATACTTACACTACAACCTACATTCCGAACACGTAGAGGTGTGACTCCATGTCTTTTGATTGGTTTTCACATTAAGAAAATATTTCTGCAAACAATAACTCACCAAATAATAAAACTGTGACGTGTGTAAGCAGTCGGTCTACAGCATGAAGTCAACTGTCTCTTTACCCTCTCCACTACAGCCTCCATCTTCCTTCTTTCAAAGACGTAATGCAACATTAATTCACAGAAAATTCCCATGTCGCTCCGGCGCTAGCCTTTAAAATATTCTAAATCAAAGTCCCCCATAAAACATAACTTACTCTGACAATGCCATCTGCGCGGCAGTCCCAGTCCACCGTCTCCAGCAGACTTTTCAGGGACGGATGATTAGATGTTCCAGTATAGACTCTATTACCTTAGTGCCGGAACAAACCTTAGCACTAATATGTATTGGTATTAGGGCTGGGGATCTCTAGGCATGTTATGACTTGATTATAAAAGTATTGCTTTTTGATTTCTGTAGCCTGCATTATGAATTCATCCTTTCGTTGCTTGCCTGTGTTCTGGAGCACCAGTAGATTGGCTGAATTTAGATCCACTGGCTTTGTGTGTGAACTACGTTTACCTTAATTTGTAGCTACATCTAAAGCAAAAGGTAAACAATTTAAGATACATTTGTTTTTTATTGTTTTACTTTACATTTTATTTTACAAAAGATTTGGCGTAAGGTGCTGCTAATTCTGTGTAACTGCTTATCCAGGTCAGGTGGGTCCAGGTGGGTCCGGAGCCTACCTGGAATCATTGGGCGCAAGATGGGAACACACCCCTGAGGGGGCGCTAGTCCTTCATAGGGACACACACACACACTGTGTGACCTGCTGCGACATCGTGCCGCCCTATTTTTTTATTCATATTACGTTACGTTTACAGATAAAACTTAACTAAACGTATGATAAGTGGTGAATAAATGCCCTGTGATGAGCCGGTGCCCTGTCCAGTGTTTGTTTCTCTCAGGTGCTCAAGGCTTCAGGGCAGGGTCCAGACCCAGAAAGAAACTGTAACACCGTACGCTAACCGTACGCAACATGAACGAAAGGGACGCAGGAAGATTCATCATTTTTAGAGAATCTAAAGTCATTGTGTATTTGCAGACGGTAATAAGGCTTGTGTATCTACACTGTACTTTAAAGTACAGTGTGTGTGAGGTGCTCCTCGTAGTTATTGAGTCTCCAAAAGAACTGAAGCTTAATTACACATTATTTACTCAGGGGTAATCACAGAAACAACGTGGCCTGTTGAAAGAAAGTGTTATGGACATTATATAAAGGATAGAAAAGCCAATAATACAGAGGAAATCCAGTTTCCCTGGTATTGAAATGTTACATTGGAAAAATAAACCCACTCTAGGCCTAAAAACACGGTTTCTTATCCACAGGGAATAAAGGGTATGTGTGGGGACTCGGGAGTCTGGTTTTCCAGTCACTTAATGCCTGAGATAATATGACTTTAATCTCAAATGAATGACTATATATTAATCTCAAATATTACAACGTTATTGTTGAAACTTTGTATTTTATTTAACAAGCAGCTGTAAATGTCTCGTTATAAAAGTGTGTAGATTAGAAACTAGATTTCGTTTTAGTTCATCCATTATCTGTAACCCTTATCTAGTTCAGGGTCGCGGTGGGTCCAGAGCCTACCTGGAATCATTGGGCGCAAGGCGGGAATACACCCTGGAGGGGGCGCCAGTCCTTCACAGGGCAACACACACACACACACACATTCACACCTACGGACACTTTTGAGTTGCCAATCCACCTACCAACGTGTGTTTTTGGAGCGTGGGAGGAAACCGGAGCACCCAGAGGAAACCCACGCAGACACAGAGAGAACACACCACACTCCTCACAGACAGTCACCCGGAGGAAACCCACACAGACACAGGGAAAACACACCACACTCCTCACAGTCACCCAGAGGAAACCCACACAGACACAGGGAGAACACACCACACTCCTCACAGTCACCCAGATGAAACCCACGCAGACACAGGGAGAACACACCACACTCCTCACAGACAGTCACCACAGTCCGTGGTGTAGGTCCTGATTCATTACAACACAGCGTTACAGAAGATGAATGAGTGAAATTAACTGGAAATTTAAAAAATAAAAAGAAATTCCAGATTTTTGGATCAATTATGTTCCTTAATTTGTGATGACCTCAGAAATGTATCATTTACGGTTCAGCGGTAAGAACGCATCGATCGATCGTAGCATCATGATTAATCAATCTCGATTGTTTTCCCACCTCCACCTGGCAGAAGATCCCCACTGAACACGAGTTTAAAAGGTATCTTAAGGACAGAGAGTGTCCACGGTGTTGTGTTTGTGTGGAAGATGAGTGTATTATTCATCACCGTGTATCTCCCACCTTCCAGCCACCGTAAACACCCACAGCTTCTCCTCCAACCGCCTCAGCCTGGAATTTCTCCGGGCTCGTTGTGAAGGCGGAAGCGGCCCGTTTTGTCAATGTCACTGCGGATATCCATATATACAATGCAATTAAAGATAAGCCTAATCTCGCACACCCACACCAGATCTTGGTTTTTTTCCCTCTATCAAAGCCTACAGTATGTACCAACCAGAGGATTAGCTGCTGACTTCTATCCTTTAGAATAAACTCCAGCACTGCCTTAGCGCCGCAGAAGCAGCAAGGACAAAACCAAAATAGAAAAATACACACAAATATTGCAAGCTGGGATCAATACGCCGCTGTACACCTGCTGCCAAGGAAAAGAAAGGAGCCGGTTTGTTTGCTTTCCTTTTTCAACTTTTTAATAATGTATGGACAACTATAGTCCTTCATCTTGCGCCTCATTACGGCAGCGACGTGCTGTAATCTGAACACCGTTCTGTAGTCAAGGTGCTTAGAGACGTGTGATTCCAGAACCGCAGCGTCTTCCAGACAAGGGTCTCAGCGTCTCCGTGTTTATATAAGTGTGAGGAATCAATTAAGCTCCGCTGCGCTTCCGTACAGCTCTGAGGCGGAGTATAGTCTAACGCAAATAACCGCATGTCACTTTTTTAGAAGACAACTATATATAAATAAATAATCATGCAACAAACATTCAATCAAACCAATAAAGTATAAATTAAATAAACAATCAGGCAACTGCACCGTGAGGTTTTTGTCCTCGTTTTGGCAACACACGCGACTATCCGTATTTATATATTTCATTTCGTCACATCTGCGGAAGGTATTAATTCTGCTCTCTTATTTTAATACACGGGCTTTACGGCTTGTAATTGCACGATTTGCATTTTTTTGCACCCATTATAAATAATCCATGCGATGCGGCGCTTTCGCTGCCAAGCTGGCGTTCGGCTTCACTTTTTAATCTGGTGAAACAGTGGCTTTATCTCCGTGTTCAACCTGGGGTTTATCTCTCGTGTTTGTGGCACCGCGCTGCTCATGTGGAAATGTTTACAAAGCAATAGACTCGCCTTCCGCCCGCTAATGCTGGAGTTTAAAGTATTAAGACAATCACTTTGCCACCCTCGCCGAGACCTTCGTCTGCTTCCTTTAATGAACCGTGTGTGGAGACTCGCTTTCTTTTATGGCTGTGCGACAGACAGGCGGCTGCGTTTGTGTCGAGCCGTTTTTGGGTTTTGTTCCCCTCCTCAGTCTGTTGGCCTTGCTCTTCTCCTCCAGCTCCTCGAGGGGCTTTGAGACTCCACCAAAGACATGAGCACATCTGCATTTGCTGCATTATCATTTCAATACCACTACAACTGCGTCGCGAAGGCGGAACGCGGCGTTCCACGGCCAATGAGCAACAGAAACGGCTCTAATGTGCACAGGGCGGCGTATAACATCCAGATAAGCCAGGACTACAACCGTTACATAACCCTGGAATAAATGAATGAATGCAGCACGAGGCAGAGCACTTAACTCCCGCGGAAAAACGACACCCCGCCAGCCTCCGAGGAAAACAGAGCAGCCAAAGAAAAGAAAAGAGTTCATCTAAAGCCACAAACACAATGCTTTCTTCACACGTGTCCAAACACACTTAAGATCACACGTTAAGTAAAGACCTCAGAGCGTAATGTTTCACAGCTCTGTGCTCGGACCAACGGCCGCTAACTACAAGCAGTTGAAGATATATTTGAGAGGAGACTAGGTATGAGTCAATGGAAATGTACACAGAAAAAAACAAGAGCGTGGAACATACACTGAGAATACGGGACCCCTAAAAACAGTGCAAGACTCACAAAGCTGTCCTCTTTGAGAGAGAGAAGAAAACATCCAGCTCAACTTTTCCACCTTTCTGTCTGTGAGAAGACAACTGAGGTCTGAAAGAACATGGAGCTATTCAGAAGCCTTTGGAGCAGATGTATTTAACCCTAACTTTAGTCTCCTTCTGAGACTAACCCCCGCCAAGGCCATGTTTTGGAGAACTCGACCCCCACCTCCCCATCTCCACAAATAAAAAAATACTACAACTCTGTATAATACAATCAAATAATCCACTTTTGTCCTGGACTTTTATTTTGCAATACTGACTGGCTACAAAATAAAATGAAATAAAATAAAAGCTGCATGTTATATATGAACAGAACACAAACTCCGGTTCTGGAGGGTCCAGACCCAGGGGTCCATAAACAGCCTAAATTCCATAGTGCTACATTTCTCACCTCAAACTTATGTAGATGCTTTATTATTAAAAAAGTAAACCACTCTTACTGAAATAGTGGAAAATAAAGTGTCAAAATATAAAAATCCTTCAGACTTTCAGAAATAAAGATGGGGAGGGGATTGCTCTTCTGTAAAAATATAGCAATAATTCAAGAATCTAGTACCTTGGGATTCTTAATCTACAGCACAATATCAATAAAGATACAGGGAGCTCTTTATATGTAAGGAACTGGGCCCAGAACCAGTACTGACTCTCTGTGGTCTTTGGTGGAACTGAATTTTAAAAAAAAGTTCTGTAGTGGAAATCACTGCATGTGAGACGTTTGTCTCTGAATCCACAAATCCGAGTTAAAACTCACAAATGCTAAGAAGAACCCATACACAAACAGGATTCAGAACCACAGCCACCTTCTCTGGGCCTGAGCTCATTTAAGGTGGTCTGTGGTGAAGTGGAATAGTGTTCTGTGGCCCAACAAATCAAAATGTTTGTTGTGCAGGTTAAAGAGGAGAGGGACAATCTGACCATCAGCAACATGCTGCCATCCAGGCCTTATCTTTTATTCAGGGGAGGTGTCAGTACCAGTCCAATCCAAAAGGGCGTGATAGACTAGTTCAGACCCATTGAAAACATCTGGTGCTTTATGAAATGAAAAATATTTAAATGGAGACTTGAACGGTTGAGCAACTGAATGGAAAAACATTTCACTTTCAAAGATACAGCAATGGGTCTCCTCTGTTCCCAAACATTTACAGAGCGTTGTTTTAAAGAAGAGATGAGGCAACACAGTGGTAAACATGCATCTGTCCCAACTGTGTTGAAAAAAAAAAATCAAAAAAATGAAAAACAAGCAAATATTTTAAAACAAGAAAAATAACAAATACAATTTCAATTATAGGTTTATAATTATTCGAACCTCATTGCATTTTATATTTTATTCACATTTTGCACAGCATTATATAGTATTATAGTATATTATACAGTATATATAAAGTATAACACTGCAAAACGCTGCATTTCTGACAGATCCCAGTTTAAATGCTTTGAATGCAAATATACAAAACGAAGCTACATCATATAAAGTGAATGTACATGTTTTACAATACACTCTGACCACCACGAGGCTTTGAAAAGCTCTGCTGCAAATGTTGGCTCCATTTTAAAACTGAAAATCATATGGCAAGCCAAAAAAGCAGCATCCCTTTGATTATACATTCTCCTCTCTAACTTCTGTCAAGTCGAGCAGAATTTCAAATGAGAGGACTGGGCCGAATCTGCATGATGTATTCCGGATCTAATGAGTGCTAAAGTAGATTGCAGGCACAGGGCATATGCAGTATTCCTGTGAATATATTCCCACTCTGGAGCGCTGGAATTATTCAGCCTGATGTGCCAGTGCTTCCCTGCCTTTTTTAAGGTGGACCCACAGGATTCACCCATCCAGCATCGCCCACTGGGGCGGGGTGAGAGAGAGAGAGAGAGAGAGAGAGAGAAAGAGAGAGGGGAAAAAAGGGTAGCTGGCTTCTGAGACTCATACACACACACACAAAACACATACGCACTCTCTGCAGGGGTTCGGACACACGCTGAGACCAGAGGGCATCCATGTATTTGTGTGTGTGTGTGTGTGTGTGTATGTGTGTGTGCGTGTGTGTGTGTGTGTGCATGTGTGTGTATGTGTGTGCGTGTGCATGTGTGTGTATGTGTGTGTGTGTGCGTGTGTGTGTATGTGTGTGTGTGTGCGTGTGTGTGTATGTGTGTGTATGTGTATGTGTGTGTGTGCATGTGCCCCCTCAAAGGTGCTGCGTAGACGAACAATTATTCAAAGCACAATCCGCAAAACTTGCATAATGCCCAGCGCTCCCACATGGTGAGTCACTAAATTATATAAACGGGATATGGGGGTATTCTGCAGCTCCGAACACAGCTCCTCAGCTGCGAGGCGATGACACCAAAATGGAAGGTGTGTGTGGCGTGTGATTGGGGTTTCCTTGCTAAAGTAAAGGCATGCTATAGTTTTCCTCCTCCTCCTACTTTTTTAACCAGAGGGGAATCTAAAAGCTGAGTAATAGCAGCAGCATGAAATCAGCTTCTACACACACACACACACACACACACACACACACACACACACAGGGAGTAACACCATCACAGCTGTGTCTTCTGTGTGTTTATGTTCAGTGAATATGTTCCATATGTTTTCTTTATTCCATCACACCTCATTATCAGGTGCTTTCTTTGTTGAATGTGTTGAAGGTATTTTGGGGGCCTCGGAAGGTTCACAAGTGGATCCTAAGACTATTAACATATACAATGACCCTTTGATGGACAGAAGATTCTCTCTGACGCTGGGGCATTAATAATTGGGGGAAAATGTGATGTTTCACTGATTAAAGATTTCTAAATATAAATACAACAGACGCTAAAAACACACACCCACAACAGCAGCAGCCCAGGTGATTAACCCCCGCCTCAGGCCGGTGACGTATTACACGTCGATCCTATCAAAACAAAGCCACGTGCCTCTGGAAGGAGTGGAAGTGGAAGTCAGCATTTATTCTCACATTATTTGTCTTTTAAAAACTAAAAATAAAATGCCTTGGAACGCAATTAGCCTCCGCCGTTGGTGCTTATCACAACAAATGATTTCGCGCCCAAGCAGGTCACATGAATTGTTAAGTATTCAATTATAAGTTATTATTGCTCCCATAACTAATTTCCACCGCAAATGTCATTACCGTCGTTATTGTTTCTGCAGCAGAGAGAGAGAGAGAGAGAGAGAGAGTCATCAATATTTGATCACAGAGAGATCCACACGTTCGGAGAGACATAGAAATGGAGAGAGGGAGAGGATGGAAAAGAAGGGAATTAACAAAAACAGTGCGTAATTCCCAGCCTTTTCAATTAGCTGTCATTATCTCCCCTCTCCCCTCACAACTGCTGTTTTCTTCCTCTCTCTGCAATCAGGGTCTCCCTGCATCTGTGGGATTAACGCATGCTTCGTGATTAGAAACGTCAGTGGATCTACGGCCCTTGGACTTCCTTTCACTCCTCAGCTGAAATCCTCTTCGCTTCTATGGGTCAGCTGTAGTTCCAGGCACAAGCAGAGTGCAAGCAAGAGTCAGCGCAGACACTTCATTATAAACCACACACACACACACACACACACCTTCCCTCCTGTTCTGCTTTAGCCAAGGGTCTCCCTCATACACAACCACCCCAACACCCACCTCTCTCTCTCTCACACACACCTCCCCTCCTCCTGTTCTGCTTGAGCAGAGGGTCTCCCTCACCCACCACACATACACACACACACAAACACACACACAGACCTGGTCCAAATATTGATTTTAACACACACCAACTCACCCCAGTGTGATGCGAGCTCTCGGGAGGATGAATAGCTCACCGGGCGGTGTAAGCGTTAGCGTTAGCGCTGACTACTGAGCAGCTCCATGTAGCGCTCTCTCGCGCTAGGCTCATGCACTCTCGCACGCGGCTCATGCACTCTCGCACTTCAGGAAGAGGATCATTGGAAAAAAAAAAAGCCAGTTAGGCGAGAAACAAAAAAGGGGGGAAACTGAGCTGAGTGGGGGGAGACAGAGAGAGAGAGAGAGAGAGGGGGATAGGGGTATAAAAAGAGAAAGAGGGAAGGAAGAGAGGAGAGACAGTGAGAGAGCTCAAAGTATGTGAGAGAGAGAGAGAGAGAGAGAGAGAGAGAGGGAGAGAAACTGGGAGGGCAGCAATGGAGTAGAGGGTTGAGACAGGGGGAATAAGAGAGGTACAGAGAAATGGAGAAAAAGGAAGACAGACTGCAAGAGAGAGAGAGAGAGAGAGAGAGAGAGAGAGAGATGGGAAATTAATAATCCCAGAGACAAGTCCCCTCTATGTTATTCATCAGCCTGCCTCTTGTGAAGCTGCAGAGGAGCGGAGATATGCAGATGGGAGGGGCCGGCGGCACACTCCATTGGTTCCCTCGCCCCATTCCTATACATCGCAGCCAATCCTCTCGTTTTTTTTCTATCTTTCATGTTTCCCCCTCTTTTTTCTTTTCCGCCTGGAGGTACAAATATACAGTAGCTGCTCAGTGGCTTTGCAAGAGGCAAGAGGCGAGAAAGGCGAGAGAGGGGAGAGGGAGGAAGACAAATGAGGGGACGAGAGAGGTTGGCATAGAGATAGAGAGAGAGAGGGAGAGGGAGAGACAGAGAGAGTGAGGGGAAAAAGAGAGAGGGAGTGAGGGAACGAGCGAGGCAAAGCCGCTGTAGAAGAAATAAGGAATAAGCGCTCGGGGGCTGGAGCCGACGCTGGGTCTGGTTAATGCACTATTAACTTTATTTGAGCTGACTTCTCATTTGATCCGCTGAGATGGGGTCAGTGAATGGTGAGCCATTTCCCCACCCTCCCCCATCCAACCCCATCCCCACCCCCCATCGGAGTCACACCGTAATGAAATTGCTGGCCGTTTCCCCAGACCTATAATAATCATAATAACACAAAAGAAGAAGAAACACAAGCGAAATAATGCAGGTGACGCGGGCTGCTTGCCCTGGATGTCAGACATTACAGGCAATTCCTTGCCTCCATTTTCCAATGTTACAATGAATACATTTCACAGCTCGCTTGCTCTAAAGTGTGGGTGGCACAGCATAACATCCTACACCGCGCGAGAGAATATCTAACACTTGAGCCACTCTCTCCCTCTCTCTCTTTCTCTGCAGCCAACAGCAGCAGCCCATCTCCAAAGCGCCACACTCCGCCGAGCTCATCAATTATTGACGCCGCGCATCGGACCCCACAAACTCTCATGCATTAAATGTAGTTTCGTGTTGCGGCTCGGGGCGAGTCTCCACTCAAAACGAAGACTCCCGTCTAGATTTCTATCGCCAAAACTACATAGATTTCTGTAGAGACTTTTTAAAATTCCCGTGCTAAAAGTCCATGTGTATAATGCTACATTAACTCTGCTTCATGAGGATGGTACACACTCCAAAATAGGAATTTTGCAAATGAAGGCAAAACATTATTATTATTATTATTATTTTAAGGTTTTTAAGATAAGTTAAAGACACATGATTTTTAGCCTATGTTTGCAATACTGCAGTTTCAATACACATCCTAAAAAGGCTAAATTGTCTGCTAATAAATTTTCCCAAAAACAAAACAAGAAACAAAATAGTGATATGTCAAATACATCTGATTTTAAACCAATTTAAAAGTGCAATCTAGGAATGGGCAGAATCCATATTTTTCATACTGCCAGTCTCAAAATATCAACACTCATGAGTGAAGGGTTTTCGGCGCTGTGCAGTTCAGCTCATCACAGCGCACACCGACATGTGTTGACGATAAAAAACAGTTTTGGAGAGAGCAAATTTAAGCGACCGGTGCTGGATGAACAGAAAGGATTGAAAATAAAACAGGTTACGTTGTAGCTGGCCAGCTAACAGGCACTTGTGATAACATTTACACACACATTTAGAGGATAAAGCCACACACCCGTGAGCAGGTATGAAATGTCCTCTGAGTATTTTGTCTATTTACAGCTTCCTTCCTCTCTCTTTCCTTATTCCTCTCAGCTTCCTTATCCCGCTAGCATCCTAGTAGAGACTCCAGGTAAAGTCTAAGTGGCTGCATGTGTGAACAGAGCCGCTAATGTTCCACAGTATTTTCTGTAAAATCCCTGGACCTGATAACGTGGAGTTCATGTGTGAAAGGGGCAGTTCACAGTGGGAAGATTCCCAGCACAGTGCACTAAGGTGTTTAAACTGGTTTCTTCAGGGGCTACAGAGCAGCGTGGTCCTTCGCTTAATGTGAGATGGGCTCACATTAAATATATCATGCAAAATAATAAACAATCATGTTCATAAAAATGGATATGTTTTGATAATAAAAATGACTGACCGCACCTTTAAAGACAACACCAATTAACAGGAAAAAATGAATAAACAAGGTTGCCCACAGTGTAAATCTGTCCACAACTGGAGGACGTCAAGGACACTAACGATGACAATGACCATGATGATGACCAGTTACAGACACAATTTCACCTAAACTCCCAGCACTTCACACCACGGCTCCTCAGAGAGAAACCCCACCTTGGTGTCAGTGATGGAGCTGATTGGTGCATTGTTTACGATGCAGATGGGTTTACCCTCGTTTGAAAGCAGCACCCAGCGCTGCTCCATTCACTACTTAAACACTCCATAATCATTCCCCGCTTTGGCAGAGGCTTCAGAGGGAGACAAGGAGAAAACGATTAAAAAAAAATCCCTGAAAAGAAACAGCCACCGCAGGGGGCTCTGAATAGTGGGTGGGTGAAGTGATAAGGGAGGTGTGGGGCAAAAGACTAGACCAGGACCAGTGTGAGAGAGAGAGAGAGAAGGCCAATCTTGGCTGGTTATAATCACTTAATTAAGCACTTCACTCAGGCCTGCAAACATGGCCACACTCTCCCTTTGTAATCAAACGCATTATTCAAGGAGAAAAAATAGAAGATGGAAGGGAAAAAGGAGGGGAGAAAGAGGCAAAGATCTCCTGAAGAAGAGAGAGAGAGAGAGAGAGAGAGAGAGAGAGAGAGAATGATAATGAAACACAGAGAATAAGACGGAATAACGGGGAAAAACGTGGTACACAGGGAGACAGAGATGGACAGAGAGATATAGAGATGGTCTGAGACATGCATTGGGACTGAAATAGCGAGGGAGACTGAGAGACAGGCACAGGGAGAGAGAGAGAGAGAGGAAATACAGAGACGATGACGTGGATTTCACTCTTTTTTTGTGTGTGTGTGTATTATTTGAGGCCGGATTTGGAAGTCGATACACTGCGAACGCAAACACAAGCTGTCGAGCTGATCTGGGGATAACAACGAGACTGGAGCAGAGCAGTGCTGAAGACTGAGCCAGAGAAACAGACGGTAATTACCATTGCCCTCTCTCTCACACCTTCACACACACACACACACACACACACACAGGAAATAGAAAATGGGTTTGGGCAACAGCAAGCCACCTAGCCTCGCCGCCTCATTCCCGACCAATTCAGACTAATCTGCTCCTTGATTTCAGAGGGAAATCAACAAACATTCATGCGGCTGAATCCCGCTCGCGGCGAGGAGAGAGAGGGAGAGAAAGCGGAGCAGTGGGAGCCCATTGAAAATGATTGTCTCATTCAGCCAAGGCACAGGCAGAGGCCTTTATCCAAACCTGGTTTGAAGCTCGTCCAGAACTTTTTATCACATTACAAACATCCAGTGGCAGCCTGGCTGCTGCTAATCGTAGCACAAATACTCGTTCGTGAAGAAGAAGAAGGCGGCGTAATGAAGCCCGGCCGCTACGTCCTGAGACGCTCTTCTGCTTTAGAGTCGGTCGCTGGACTAAAGAAGGACAGCTGAAAAAAACCATTGAAAACAAAAAGAAAAAGAATTTTTTGGCCGTTTACGCTCGGTTCTCTTTCTTCTCCGTCCTAATGCCGCACTTGTTTATGTTTTGCTTTTTTGTTAACCTCGTCAGGTCCAAAGCTATGATTGGAGAGACTCAGACTAGGGGGCGGAGCAATTCTAAAGAGACTGACTGGGTGTTCTTGTTTCACTGCTCCAGATCCACACGTTAATGCGCTTGTGCACTGAACAACAGGGGATTTTTTCGTAACATGTCCCCTTCACCTACGTCAATATCTAAATCTCCCTCTTGGTCATGAAATAGCATGATTTTTTGAGCATGATTCCGCATGTGGGGTGTGAGAAGATGAGCTTGGCCTCTGTTCCATCTCAGTAGGCTCGTGAAGATCTGATCCGAGCTGTTATTTTCTGTCATTAAATTCAATGATAGAATTAAGGATAAGTGTGGCCGGGAAGTACATCAATAGAAAATCAATTACGTTGTCAGGGCTTAGATGTATGGCCTGCAATTTTTCATCTGGAGTGGAGGAGGGGGGGGGATATAATAAATGCACCAAATATTTTTGCAGCGCACGCAAGTTTAATCTGTTTTTTTGATCTGATTTCGGAAAGCTGTTTATCCACTTCGCTTCTGTGGCATTCATATTTCTGACAAGCGTATCATACAATCCTGAGATAAACAAAATAAACACTGGCCGGGCCGCGGCTCATACATTTAAACCACTATCCCCCGCCGGCGTCCCACCGCTCTGCGGCCCCGACTCCTCTACACAGAGCTCAGGGTCCTCCACGACGCCCTTCATCTTCGTCGCCGCTCCACGCCAGAGCACATGGCTTTTAATTGCGCTGATTAAGGGAACATATTGAGAATTCCCCGCTCCCTTGTTGCGATAACACTCCAGAGTGTCTCTGAAGGGCCGTCGGCTGTGGCGTGAAGGACTGCTCGAGTCCTCTTTAAAATAATTTGAGGGTGAAGTTCTGACCTCTACTACCTCGAGCACCCTTTCGATCCACTGCCACGAGCTCAGCGCAAACAATATCAGGCTCAAGGCATTAATCTCTGCTCCCAATCATCGAGAGCAACCTTCATAGCCCTGCTCCGTTTTGTCAATGTACCGAGACCCGGGGTCAGGAAATTCCAGCTCAGACCTGGACAATAGTGTAGCGCTAATGCTCTGCGGGGTTAATGTTATTCTACTTACTGTCTCTTAATGCAAACGTTAACCGATCAATTCAGCTCAAACTATAAATCTTGGTCATTGACAAAGACAGCGCGGTGCCTCAGCTCCCGCTGAAGGATTAGTATTCAGAGGAGGGGATGAGTGAATGTTAGATATGTTTGGTTTAATTAACTTGTGAGAGAGAATCAATATATTAAAATACTTAGACTAGAGATACCTTAAGTGTTTAAGTACAGTAATGAAGTGCGCACTTATCCACCCCTGGTTGCAGTACACTGATATCACCCAGCACCCGTGTTTACTTTTACCTTCTCATACAAGGCTCGGCTTCTTCTGCAACGCGCACGTGTGTGTCTGCGAGTGTGAAGCGCTCTCCAACTAAACTATGGCATTTGAGAGTGTGTTTTGCACCCCCACCTTCCTCTATCTGCTCCCTGTTGGAGCTGTAATTGACTTTATGCTCCACTCCCGATATCTTCGACAGAGCTGATGGGAGCTCTCAGCGGAGGCTAGAGATATGTCATACAATCCAATCTCCTGCTCGGCTCCGATCGCATCGACGATTTAATTAAAGGCAACAATGAACACTTTATTTAATGGCTCTGCACCCTCCCCCCCATATCACCCCACTGCCACCTTTACAGCACCTTCCAGAGAGGATCCACACCGGAGCAGAACCCCACCTCCATCCTCCTTCTCTTTCTACCTCTATCTCTCCCCCAAATGACAAAAGGGCCCGGGGCTCACTAAGCCGAGACGCTGTTATATTTTTTTTAAAAAAACAATTGCGACTTTGCGACAAAAGGCAGTGTTTTGGCTGCTCTCCTGGACTACGATGTGTGTCCTGATTCGCGAGGCACAATGCTGTAAACAACAGCGAAATTAACTCAAATATCTGGAGCTCGTTTTCGGTCGCCGGCGTGCAGATGTTCGGCTGTGTTTCACGCTGCACATCAGGCTGGTTGTGAATATTGGATTTTGCGTGCGTGTTTGTGTGTGTGTGTGTTTATGTGTGTGAGAGTTAGGACAGTGTCATTGAAGGCTGGAGCTTCCTAACACACACATACTGCTTAAAAAATGGACGTAAATATCATAAATTATTAAGAAAGCTGTCTATTGTTAAGAGAACTGTATATATCTCTCAGCTTGTGTTCACATTACTACAACAATATTAACATCGCCATTAATAAAAATAAAACGTTAGCATTAACCTGATTTCGGTTTTTTGGACAGAACTGGACTATTCTTCTCAGCTGCTTCTTTAAAACCGGCACCACAGGAAAACATATCTGTTTATTTAACCCTTCATACACCTTCATTTATTATGCACAGATCTATGCATATGCAATTAATCTCCACCCACCCCTACTCCGCCCACCTACAGCTGGAAAACGCCACCCTCGAGGCGACGGGATTGATTCCTCAGGTGTATGAGCTATGAAATCATAACCAGAAATGCTCAGCTGTCGCACTGACCATTTATTTCTCTCTGGATAAGTATCTAGCTTAAACACACCACACACACTCGCTTTATACGGCAAGATATACCTGCGTCCTGCCTTCATTACCTACGTGGGCTGCAGCTCCACATTCTTGACATTGATTGGTTTGTAAAGAGGCCTGCGTCTGATGTCGGTGTAGGAGGGTGGTCAGTTCAGGAAGTAGCCGGAAAAAATGAATGAACCGTTTCAGCTCATTGCCAATGCACTGCTTCCATTAAGGCACTATTACTAAATGCACCAAGCACCAGCTTAAAGCAACACATGCAGTGCTTACGTATGCAGTGATACATTATTTACTCCTTATTTACATTTTCAGTTCCACCTTAAATGGCTGCACCGATTAATGCTGATTAATGCTGTGTCCCTAACCTCACACAGCTGTTTAAATTTTAGCATTTATTTTACTACAGTAGCACACAACATAAAGAGCAAGACAGTCAATACGCGAGACTGGTGAGGGGTGTTATATTTTATTTTCCCTCATGTGCAAAACACCCGAGGCGGTTCACTGACGAGGCACTGTTTTCACTCGGCAGCTCCGTCTCCTTGTGGTAATGCATTTAAGGTTAAATTTTAAGGTTAAATTAAAGGTTTTTACATGTTTCCTACACTTTACTCTGGTCATGTGCATCACAGTCATTTACACTGAGCCTATTCACCACACATGAATCAGTCAGAATCTTAAACACAGACGTCCTGAACCGACTGAACAGGGCTAAAGGTTTTATAGGTGTGATCCAGAAGAGCCTGTTTTAAAAGAAAATAACAGGGTAATATTGTTCACTGGGTGACGGGAGCCTGCCTCCACTTCCTGTAAATTCCTGTCCAAATGCATCCATCCAAAATAGTCACAACCAAACGAAAGTGTGAAATTTTAGATGACGTCTGAAGTGGAGCAATATTTCGCCAATTGGTTGCCTTTTGTTTTAACACACACACACACACACTCACACGGACACTCACTCAGGCGCTCAATATATGGCCCCCATCCTCTGGCCAAGTTCATTCCGCCACTATTTAATAACAGAGAAACCCTCTTTGATCAAATTAGTGTGACAAAGATCAATAGAGAGGGGGGACGTTGTTGGGCCGGGGCGGGGGGAGTCTCTCTCTCAGGCCGTACAGTAATGTGCATGCACAGAGTAATATCTGCTTCTTGGGAGGCGAGATTATCCCTTAGTGAATCTGTCACTTCTCATTTCAGTTAACACACTGTTGAGGGGGGTTCATCACGTCCTGAAAAAAGAAAAAAGAAAAGAGAGAAAGAACGAAGCTGCCCAGATCCAGACGACTCGAAAACACAGTGGAGGACCACACTGAAGACCAAAGGCAAAAACGCAGAGAAGAGAGTAGCTTTCAGCCCCGAGGTCACTGCTTCAGATCGTGGGCTAATGCAGCACATAAGCAAGCGCCTTTTATTCTGCGGCGGACGGAGAGAAACACAATGGCGCTCCAGGTCCTTTGCTTTTGTGTAAAAGGGGGGATGGAGGTTAACTGGCTCTTGAGCAATGTGGGCACTGGGGTCCCATGTCATTCTGAAGGGGTTGCAGTTCACTCGATATCTATCATCTGAGGCCGTCCTCCACCGAGATGCGGATCAGCGCGCAGTATATTTGATTTGACAGGGTCAGGAGGTGGTGCCTTGAGACATTAATAAACTCGCCAAGTCCTCAAGTCTGCACACTCACTTGACCCGAGCGCTCCCCCCGACTGATCCAAACAAACCCGGCGACGAAATGAAAGCCCCGACACATATGGAGCCACAGTAACTGAACGGGGCTGCAGGCTACAGTCTCGTATCTGACCTCGCTGCCCAGTTTATTAGGTATCCAGAAATTACATCAGCCATTTATTATTATTATTATTATTACCATTTTTTAAAATGAAAAACGATAAACAATGGTCTTAACTTAATTAAACAGATTCAAAACCTTATAATGGTCTTATAATTCACTCATTCTGTAACCATTCCATCCACTCCATGCACAGAGCACCAGTCCATCATCATAGGGCACCACACACTCACCCAGTCACTCACACCTGTGGACACACACACACACACACACTCAACTGTAGACAATTTCACTGTTACTCCACCTACCAACACGTGTGTTTAGACCGTGGGAGAAGACTGGGGCATCCAGAGGAAACCCACAGAGACACAGGGAAAACCTGTGTGAAATATACAGCTTCATTTAATGGTCAGTTTTAATCACAAAAGCAACTTAATTTCATCCATTTGGCTTCATCCTGACAGCGATATCTCCCACTTAAAACCTGGTTTATTTATCAGAGTTTAATACACACCTACTTCATAATGCAATAAAAGTAGCTTTAGAGTGGAACAAAGGATCAAAGGTGCGCTCTGTGAGAGGAGCTAAAGTATACAATGTTCTGTGCGACAGGTCAGGGAAGAAAAACGGCTGAGAAAATGGTCCCGATTTCAAAAACTGTGAATCTTATCAGTTTTATCCGCACTATTTCATCTAAGTGATTACTCGGCAAGTCCCATTTCAAAGAGATGAGCCTAAGCCGGAATGGTCCACTGTGGGACTGAGTAAGACATGCCTTCTGGCCATAAACACACACACACACACACACAGATCTCCATAATAGTCCTCACCTCCAATAGCCCAGCACTGCTTTGTTCTGAATATAAAATATATAAAATAATAAGACACTGGATTTTAACTGAGAGAAGGGGGAGCTTATTACATGTCGTTTGCTTATTCATGTATTTTGGTGTCATGTTAATTAAAGAAGAGATGAGAGAGAGATCAAGTGCTGACAGTGGATGAGAGAGAGAGAGAGAGATTATGTGAAACACACTGGGAGTTTCTTCTTCCAAGCAACTGCAATATGACCGAAGGGATTGTGCTAACCCACTTTTAGCACCTAACTAAGGCGCTGTGCTTCAAATGAAAGAAGTCCAGATCTAATGCTAATATAAGAAACATCTGAAACCCTTTTATATGAACAGCGCTGTGGATGTTTGGGCTGGAACAGTTTCAAAATGAGGCCCAAAAGGAATCTACACTAGACACAACAAAAACAGGGGTGTTGTTTTCATATGCTCCATTTCATCTCCAGGACGTATATTATGTTCCTTAGTTTCACACGATTCAGCAACAAAGGCTTATCAATATTCACCTCTCCCACTGGTGAAGAGAATGTAGTCTATCTGTAGGGTTTTCTGAGAGTGTATAATAGCCCTTGTTGATTGACCATCTGAGGTCTGAAGAAATCCACGTTCTGTGTCTTTGTCTCCGCTGTGAGAAAAAACAACCCAACACCGTGGGTCTGAAAGGATGTGGCGCTGGAGAAGAGAAACACAAGATGACACAAGATGAACAACGTACAGAGCCCAGTCCTCAGCGTGACTGAATGGATTTGAGATTGCATGGTGTCACTGGTTATGAACATGCTTCTATTAGCAACAAACAGAGCTCCTCTATGGTTGCCTTGTCCTGATTGCTCTTTTGGTGCTAATTAAAAGCCATTAAACCCACAAACTTCAACACAGAACCATTTCTGATGCATTCTCCATCAAGTGGAAACATTTCACCGTTCAAACTGTTCAACGCAGACGGTTTTAATGGAACCATCGTCTTTACTAAAGAACCCTCAAAGAAACCTCTTTTTTCAGAGTCTAGCTGCTGAGGCTTCTGTGGAGTTGTAGATGTCAGTCTTGTTTTCCTGATGCTGAAAATGAATAATAGCTATTTGCACCGTATATTTATTAAATGAAGTGTGGCCTCTGACTTCCTCAGCTCTGTATGTAGTGTACTATGACGAACTGTGATGTTATACGCAGAGCCTCGCGTCCCAGGCCCGAGGAGCTGATCCTAGAGAAGACCCTGCACTTTTATGTTTAATAGACTGGAGCGAAAAAGAGGAGCTCTAAACACCAGATTTATCAGAACACACAAAGCTGCACTGCTGCATCATCTAAAATGACATCTGAGCTATAGGCAGAAGCTAAAATAAGGGCAGGTGATATAAAAAGGTATGAGAAAGGTGTTCACGTCTGCAAAACAGCTACAGATAAATATAAATCCAGCAAAGAATAGAAGCGCAGAGGAACCCCAGTGAACTTGTGGCAGACACTTCAGAGCAAACAATGCACTCTGGCAACATCTGCTGGAGCTGGCGGAAACTGCACACACACACACACACACACACACACACACACACACACACACACACAAACACACATCTATACAGACACTGCAAGACAAGAAAGAAGAGAAAACACCGGGTTAAAATGGAGAAGTAAACGCAAGCGATGCATCGCGTCTGATAATTGAATAATAATCTAATTTGTATTTTCCGAGCGTTCTGTGGCAAAACTGCCAGCGATTTCCGACTTTTTCTTCCAGATAAAGACAATTATCTCAGTTTCCTTTAATGTATTAATTTTCGGTAGGCGCCATTATGCGGGAACAGATAGGGTGAAGCGATGATTAAAATAGCAACCTGTGTCGGGCGGGGAGCTTTGAAACGTCTCGTCCTATCAGAGAGAATGCACCCGGGGAGCGTCCCTCTCCATCCCGCTAAATCCCTGCCGCTTAGCATATTGTCTGCCCATGGCTGGTAAATTAGTCACATCTGAAATAGCCTAATTAACAGATAGGAGCTTAACCCACTTATCAGAGCACGGCACTTGGATTTTTATTTTTCACCCTTTTATTTCAGGAGGGGGAAGAGTTCGGAGGGGCGTCAGCGGTGTCACGATACGGATTTGTATTTATGTTTTATGATCGAATACATGCACCACAAACAAGGAAACCGAAGGAAGTCATTTACACCTTGTTTGAACAGAAATGATTTCCCCTTTTTTTTGTGTGTGTCAAACATTTGCGTGGTTATTTTGGAGCTGGAGCTGCAAGGTTAACTTCGCTAACACACACCGGAAGACAACAGTGACCCGCACAGCCTTTGTGAAGACGAAGGCGGAAGAGACGAGTTCGCCATGTTTTAGGACACAGTTATAAAAGTAACTGAGAAAAGAGACAGCTACTTTAGATTTGGCTTTACATTGTAACGGTAGATGAACCGTAGAGAACCCTTCTCTTAAAGGAACCATTGATAGCACATTCTCCATTAATCTGAGGAACCCATTCACGATGCAGAAAACCCTTTAATTACTTTTCAAATATTAAGTTTCGGGGTTCTATATAGAACCACTTTCTTTACCAAAGGAACCTTGTAGAACCACCGTTTTTAAGTGTGGTATTTGTACTAGCTCTTGACTTGTGCGGGAGAACATCATTTAAAACGTATTGAGATTCTGTGATTGTTTCCTTTACAGAACGGTTTGGTTCAGAAATAAACACACGTGTGTAATTTTTAAAACTAATATAAAACATGTCTCAGGAAACCAATGGTAAATAAATGAGTAGCTAAGAAGAGACTGTAACACAGGGCTGGTGTATAAATGCTGTATTAAAATAACTTTACACTTAATGCAGTGTTGTAAAGTGTGTGTATCATTTGGAAGTGAATAAAGTGATGAATTACTGCAACGGTCCTGTCTTTTTTCTCCTGTGGAAGGGAAATTGGAGCTTGGTCTGTTCATTCTGCTGATAATGGTCTTGTGCTTTTTAAGTGAGAGTCTCTCTCTCTCACTCTCTCTCTCTCTCTCTCTCTCTCTCTCTCTCCCTATTCCCTCTCCCTCTTTCTCTCTCCTCCACCCACTCATGTGTTTCACACTGACTCACTTCCACAGCTAAAAGCACACAGATGATGTCAAGGTGTCAAGAAGCATGGCTGACAGCCCAACATTACCAAACAATCAGCCGAGGTCACACTAAAAACAACATGCCGCTCTCATACCCTCCATTAGAGAAATGGAAAAATTCTGTCAGCCCTGGATTTAATGTTATTTGCAAATGATACAGTACTTAACTACTCCCTCCCTCTCTCCCTCCTTCCCTCGCTCCCTCCCTCCCCTGCTCCAGCCGCTGCGTCTCTCCTCTTTTCTGCTTCTCTTCTTTCCCATTTAAAGGTAAATAGGTAGTAAAGGGGATTGATTCAAGAACTAATGAAAGCTGAAACGCACGAGTATAATTCTGGCAGATGCGGTAAGGGTACACACGGTTTTCTGTCTCTCGCTCCACGCTGATGTAATTAAATTGCTCATGCAGTAACCAGCCACTGAAAGCTTTAACGTTACAGCTCTAAAAACAAAGCCCATGCGTGGTGTGTTGTTTTAAGTGTGTTTAATAAAATGGAAAGTTGAAAACTGACAGCGGAACGCCGCCGTATACACACCTCTGACCACACGCGGGTCCGACTCTGCATTAATGCACCGTGTTATTATAGTGCTGTTCATAGAATAATCTTTGACTGCCATGTTGCTTGGCAACCATAGTCTACTATCACCCGACTACACTGCTAGCTGGAGGAATTGTTTACTGTACAGACGGAATATATCAGCTGCAGTGGGCTTCGGAGAGGAAAACACAATGAATCTGATTTAAATCTGTAACAAATCTGTCCTGAAATAGCACACGGCTGGGTACATTGTCCCGTGGGGGAGTGCTGTGGGAGTGGTGTCTGAGACGTCTGAGCCTACTTTTAGAGGGCCACGTTAAGGAAAAGTGCTTCAGCTGCAAACGGGCTACAGGTTCACTAGTGATACATGATGATGTCGGAATTATATCTGTATTATATCTGATGATTGCTTTTTTAAACGTTTATCAGCATCTGTCCATTGCTATAATTTCCGGATTTATCAGATATTTAGGTAATTCATTCATTCATTATCTGTAACCCTTATCCAGTTCAGGGTCGCTGTGGGTTCAGAGCCTACCTGGAATCATTGGGCGCAAGGGGGGAATACACCCTGGAGGGGGCGCCAGTCCTTCACAGGGAACCACACACACACACACACATTCAACCCTACGGACACTTTTGAGTCGCCAATCCACCTTCCAACGTGTGTTTTTGGACTGTGGGAGGAAACCGGAGCACCCGGAGGAAACCCACACAAACACAGAGAGAACACACCACACTCCTCACAGACAGTCACCCGGAGGAAACCCACGCAGACACAGGGAGAACACACCACACTCCTCACAGACAGTCACCCGGAGGAAACCCACACAGACACAGGGAGAACACACCATACTCCTCACAGTCAGTCACCCGGAGGAAACCCACACAGACACAGAGAGAACACACCACACTCCTCACAGATAGTCACCAGGAAGAAACCCACGCAGACACAGAGAGAACACACCACACTCCTCACAGACAGTCACCCCGAGGAAACCCACGCAGACACAAAGAGAACACACCACACTCCTCACAGATAGTCACCCGGAGGAAACCCACGCAGACACAGAGAGAACACACCACACTCCTCACAGACAGTCACCCCGAGGAAACCCACGCAGACACAGAGAGAACACACCACACTCCTCACAGACAGTCACCCCGAGGAAACCCACGCAGACACAGAGAGAACACACCACACTCCTCACAGACAGTCACCCCGAGGAAACCCACGCAGACACAAAGAGAACACACCACACTCCTCACAGATAGTCACCCGGAGGAAACCCACGCAGACACAGAGAGAACACACCACACTCCTCACAGACAGTCACCCCGAGGAAATCCACGCAGACACAGAGAGAACACACCACACTCCTCACAGACAGTCACCCCGAGGAAACCCACGCAGACACAGAGAGAACACACCACACTCCTCACAGACAGTCACCCGGAGGAAACCCACGCAGACACAGAGAGAACACACCACACTCCTCACAGACAGTCACCCGGAGGAAACCCACGCAGACACAGGGAGAACACACCACACTCCTCACAGACAGTCACCCGGAGCGGGAATCAAACCCACAACCTCCAGGTCCTTGGAGCTGTGTGACTGTGACACCTACCTGCTGCACCACCGTGTCGCCCTCTCTTTTCTGCTTAAAGCACAAATGCAGCACTGCTGGTGTTTGTGTTTAATAATTTACTTTAACATTCATTTATTTATTATCAGTATTTGTATTAGTTTGAGGAGAACTATTATTGTATTCAATTTGTTAAATAAATCATTTGTTTAAATCTGTGACCAGTCTCAGTTAGCTGTATATATGACGTCTTTCATTTCATTGCTCGTATACGGTGTTGATGTTGACTAATAAAGTGTTATGTAAATAAATGTTACATTTATCAGTAATGTTAATCTGGAATATCATATCTTTCTGTATTTTATAAGTGTGTATATCGGTATCAGTATCTGTATCGTCATGTATGTACATGTATAATATCAGATATCGGCATCAGCCCAGAATTCCCACATCGGAGCAGCCCTACCATGACGTGGAACCTTATTGACCCTCATCTTTGCAGTCCCCCCCTCACATTAGACTCCGTTTCTCCAAATGGACATTAAATCTTAATCTCACCTGTTATCACTTCCTGTAACACACCTTAAACCTCATCTGCCTCTTAATGTCCTCCTCACACAAATCTGTCCTGTCATTTATTGTTTGTATTAATGTTGTTATTAATATATTTTGATATTCTAATCATCTCTGGGGACTTAAAAGTGTTATATAAATCTAATTAATTCTTCTTGTTATTAATTTCAACATGAAAATACTCAGCCGTTTATTATTTACTTCAAATGTTTTTAATAATTATTAAATTATTTATTATTTTATAATAATTATTAATAAATGTATATGTGTATCATACTGTAGCACCCTTTGATCCACTGAGGCTGTGTGTTACAGTGATTTGACCTCACCTGGGGAAATCAGTGTAACGCTGCGTCCAGTGCATTAACACTTTCCTTTATAGCTTTTGACTGTGTGCTATGCCACTGTTTTATACTTGAACAACAGCCACACAGAACTACACATCTCTGACCACGGGATAAACACCATCCCGGCTTTACGACAGTGTCATGTTCCTAAACCTCCAATAAAGCCGTCGTCTTCTTAATTAATCATCCGCAGGCCTTTAAGCGCTCTGCAGTATATCTGACAAATAACTATCTGAGAGACTACAGTCCGGGGAGACGTTTTCAATCCCCTTTTGTGTAGCGTCTGCCTTTAGAATAAAGAGAGAGAGAGAGAGAGAGAGAGAGAGAGAGAGAGAAAAAACACATCCACAGCTAGTAGCCAAGCATATTAGAAAATAAAATACAATTCTGCCACCTGACACTTCAATTTAGCCTTCCCCCGACTGCGAGAACCATCAGCTTCCTGGCCTGCCTGCCGTGATGGAGGATACCCCAAATATCATTTAACTGATCTGAGCTGCAAGGGTAATGCACATACACTCTCCTCTACTGCATTACACACACACTCTCTCTCTCACACACACTGCTCCTGCTCCACTCGCACACACACACAATCTCATTTTAATTGACTGCATTGTCTGGGCTCTGGCTGTGGGGGGAGTGTGCCTTTACCCACCCACCCCTCTCTCTCTCTCTCTCTCTCTCTCTCTCTCTCTCTCTCTCTCTCTCTCTTTCTCTCTCTCTCTCTCTCTTTCTCCCTCCCCTCCTTCCCTCTCCACCCGGTCGCTTTGAGGAGTATTTACAATCCGATAATCTTCCAGCTCCTCACCGCATCCATTACATGCCAAAAGAAACAGCCGCCGAGACACTGGCTTTAAAAGGCTTTAAAGAGCCCATAGCCCACTTTTTCTTGTACTGGTGTATTGCTGTTTTGTTGTTTACCGTCCCTTCCCCACCCACCGCCCAAGTCTTTTACACTCGCACTGACCAACCTCTCCTCAGCACTCCTTATTAAAGTGGTTACTGTACCTTTAAGAATGATAAATGATCATTTGTTAATGAACTAGCGTATTACTCATTCACCCTCTTCTTCACTCACTCGTATACATTCACACTCACGCATTGAGACACTCACTCGCATACACATTCACAAGGGGGCGCTGTTGTACTTTGCATCATGTCCTCTCTCAGAACACTCTTTATAACTTCAGTGTGGATGGGCGGAGCTAAATGCTTATAGGCTGAAGGACAGGGTGTATGTAAATAAGTCAACACAACATCAATGCATTCAAAACAAGCAGCAGTGCGACACACTCTCTTTTCTCTTCAGTCTTCCATCCTTCTCGCACTGTCTCCACCAGCTCTTTTCATCTTCTCTACCTCTTCCGTCCTCTCTCCAATGTCTTTCTCTCTCCCACTCCAACTTCTCTTTCCTTTTTCCTGCCTTCGGAACTCCTCTCTCTCTCTCTTCACTCTTCTGCAATTTTTCAGCTTTATTTACTCATCTCTACATCACTTTTAATCCCTCAGTTTTTTCATCTTTCCAATCTCTCACTCTCTCTCCCCACCTCAGTTTTCCTCTCTACCTTCCACTATGTTGTCCACATCTCTCTCTCTCTCTCTCTCTCTCTCGCTTGTTAACTTTCTTCCATCCTACTCTCCGTATCCTCCATCAGCCCTCTGTCTTTCTTTCTCTCTCACTTCCATCTTACTCCTATAATCTTTCCCTTTCTTTTTGTCTCCTTTCCATTCTTCTCTCTCACTCTGTCCATCTCCAAAACCTATTTTCTGTCTCCTCTCATTTCTGCTTCTCAAATCCCCTTCTCTGTATCGTCCCACTGTATTTCCCTCCCTTCTATCTCGCTGCCCACTACTCGCTCTCTCTGTAGCCCTCTCTTTTTTTCCCCAGTAATGCTGAGGTAAGGGGGTACAGCAACCTCCCACAATATCCATCTCTCACCGCATCAAATGATCATTTACCACCCCCACCTCCATCCCCAACGCCACCCCCAGCTCATGATTGATTGACTGAGGCCACGTCTGAATCACCAGCATAGACTCGGTATTGTGACAACACTGGGAGGGTGACAGCTTAAGGAATCGAACAGATTCACAGCTGTGAGTCCACGGCGGGAAAGAAGCAGAGACAGAGGAGAGGAAAAGAGGGAAGAAGGCCACACTGTGGGCCAAGGTGACAGCCATCCACACACACACACACAGCATCACTACCAATCCTGCAATAAGTTTAGAGGTGAAACCTGGAGCTAAACTTCAGAAACAATGAAAGGATAAGGCCACACTACACAGAACATTATGAAACATATATATATCAATAATAGTATTCAGTATCTTTAAGGGGCACAGCACACTCAAAGGCCAACTGTGTTCTCTGGAGTGATGCAGCTTCATTTAAAACCTCAGGGATGAGATGGAGTGGTGTTTATGATCCTGAACAAATCATCTAACATCAGTAGCTCACTGCACTGCAATCATATCCTCACAGCAATGCTCTACAAACATCTACAGTAGGGGTCACTAATAGGGGGCTTGCTGTCCAGGTCCGGGCCTGGACCTATGACCGATAAAATACTGAGAACTTTTTAGTTCTAAACAGAGTGATTGTTTTAACTGGTGTGTGTTTTTCTAGCCTCTACGTTACAGGTTTAAAGGTCCAGGAAACTCACAGCCAAATCGCATGCACTGTATTTATCACGTGACACTACTCAGCCAATCAGATCTGTGCATTATGATGTGCGCTGAGACACTGTGACTCCAGGCACAGCTGTTTCAGGGACAATTAAAATAGCCGATGGAATGAGATAACAGTCCTTTTGGGATAGTTTTGGGATGATGGTGTGTGTGTGTGTGTGTGTGTGTGATAAAACCTGTAATGTTATTAATAAAGAGACAGGACAGAGACTGGTTGGAATATGATGGGAGTTCTCATAACATTCAAAATGGAGTCAGTTTACAGATAAAGTCCCGCCTGTCAGTTAAAAGAGCCAATCAGCTTGTTGCTTATGCAGTAAGTGGAGGAGGAGTTTGGGAAAAGTCTGCAACTTAAAGACATGTCATTAGGTGTTTTATTTTAATGTGCACATGTTCAAAAGTGGGCGACACGGTGGTGCAGCAGGTAGGTGTCGCAGTCACACAGCTCCAGGGGCCTGGAGGTTGCGGGTTCAAATCCCGCTCCGGGTGACTGTCTGTGAGGAGTGTGGTGTGTTCTCTCTGTGTCTGTGTGGGTTTCCTCGGGGTGCTCCGGTTTCCTCCCACAGTCCAAAAACACACGTTGGTAGGTGGATTGGCGACTCAAAAAGTGTCCGTAGGTGTGAATGTGTGAGTGTGTGTTGCCCTGTGAAGGACTGGCGCCCCCTCCAGGGTGTATTCCCGCCTTGCGCCCAATGATTCCAGGTAGACTCTGGACCCACCGCGACCCTGAACTGAATAAGCGTTACAGATAATGAATGAATGAATGTTCAAAAGTATTGTTTAATTTTAAAAAGTTACCTGAAGTAATAAAAACAAAAATTTTATTAATAGTATGTGTATAAATATAGTATAATATGTGAAAACGGACAAATATTGTAGAAATATATTGGATTGTAACTGGTTTTTTAATATTATTAGACATTCAGTTGTTGTTAACCCTGCTCTATAATGAGACTCCTCTTTAATGCCTGTTGTTTCAGAGGAAATGTAGGATGCGCAAACAGTGGATGCAGCAATTAAAGGTTTTCCTTGAGTCGTAACTTCCGTGCTGTATTTGGGAAGTGTTATTTTTAGGATGTGTGCTTTTACATCATCCTCGCTGACTCTTCATACATCAGTGCTTCTCTGTCGTTGAGGAAAAGGCATGGTGCGTTGAGCGGTTGAACACAAGGGCCCGGGGCATGCCACGTCCTCGCAGTGTGGTGAATAAGGGCGGGGAATTAGCCAAGCGTCCGGAAGCATGCTTTGTTTTGGCTATTTTACAGTGCTGACATGTTCCCGCGTCACTCCTCGCAAATCGACAGCGAGCTGCAGACAAATCACAGGCGGCCGAGGCAATATATGAGGCTCCAGGACTGCTGATATCAGCAACTCCACAGGGTCAGGGCTTATACACTCACACTCACTCTCTCTCTCTCTCTCTCTCTCTCACTCCTTCCCGTTTTTTGTGCCTCACCACCGAGACACCAAAGCAATCAATCTTAACTAGAGCCATTCCTTCTGTGGAATGAAGGGTGCCATTTGTTTTCTGCCTCAGGGATGCTGCCTATTCCTCCTATCCCTGCTTTTCGCTCCTGTCTTGCTGCAGTTTTACATATTCCCTCTCTATTGGTGTATGATAGTAATAATAACTCTAATGGCCCTGATGTGTGGCACCGTGTTTAAGCCCTGAGTCTTGTTCCAAACCCTGTGCTTGTCTTTGAGGGAAATGAGAAGAGGATATAGAGCTGAATTCCATCATTTTCCCTTCAAACACTGGAAGGAATTCGTGCATTAAATAAAATAATAATTAAATAAATCTCTCCGTGCCTTTCCTCTGTGGGTAAATGCTAATGGTAATGTACGAGCCCAAGACTAATTCAGTGCCATAATTTTGTCAAATTTACAACAATAGATTACTGTGCGCTTTGAAAGGATGTTCAGAAACACACAAGAATATCCCAGACCTGAACCTTGAAGCTCTCTCTGTTTGTCAAATTGAGTTCTGATGTTTTCCATAATCAATTCCTAAGCGTGAGCTATTTCCGAACGCTCCTCAGCGCTCTAAAGCACATTCTTTAGAGATACCACACCAGGCTCTTTGAAAAATCTACATAATGAAATTAAACAAGACCGCACTACTTGAAGAAAGGACACACTATTTGTCAAACACCCGCACGCCCGAGAAAAAAACAGGAGAGGGAGAGAGAGAGAGAGAGAGAGAGAGAGAGAGGCTGTGCTTTCATTAATCCATGAATGTAATTACTGTTTAAACAGGCCTCCCCCTGATTGATGTCCTTCAGCCATGTTTCATTTACTTGAGCATGTTCTGATATTTGAGTGAAATAAATAAGCAGATTCCCTGGGGAGTCACTTACAATCTCACGCTCCTCATCCAGCACATCGACAAGAAGAAAAAAAACACCCTCTTCCACTTCCACAACGTTCCTGCGAGCCCGTAAGACTCGGGACAACGGAGGCACACCCGAAGACAGAAAGACTGCTCACCAAATGGGCCATAGATTATACATTACATAAAAAAAAAGATGATGGATGCCGAGGGAAGGCATTTAAACCCACCCTTCAGCAGCTGATGGTGTAGAGATACCCAGAGAGCTTCAATCATTTTGGCAATTCCACAAATAGCTCTTCACTCAGTGGAGCGCACCGGAGTTGGGCCTTGTTTCACGATGCAAATAGTTCTGCAGGAAGACGACGCTTTGATACGGAGCTTAACACTCTCCAGCCGCTATGCAGTTAAAACCCAGGGCTGCGTACGAGCGTGAACTTAACGTTCCACGTGGCGCCATGGTTAAGACTGTGGGTCAGTTCCCTGCTCAGGAGGCCACACACTGCTACATCAGTCACAACGTTCATCTCCACCTGCAGAATGATCAGGATTTTAAACTAAAGCCCCACCCACTGCATGTGAGCTAAGGTTGGACCTGAACAAAGTGGCGGTGAGCACCAGTCCATCGCTGGTCAAAGATACAAGCAATATATTATTAGACCGTTCATTTGACTAATACATATTGGTCAGTATGAGGTAAATAATGTGAGACCACCAAACACATGTGCTGCAGCTTACAGGCTTTGGGACAATGGCACATAATCAGAGGTGTTGTCTCTGTAGAGGTAGTTGTTAGAGGCATGGCATCCCCACAGTCTGAACAATCTTACAAACAAATTGTGTATATTTATGGTTTTAAAAAATTAAACACATTGATATTCTGAGTTTCTAAAATCCCGTTTGATTAAACCGAGTCCCAATATATAGAAACCGTCATGAGGAAAGTTTTGATGTAGAAGATGTAGAAAGCAGAGATCTGGAAATGCAGACCTTGGAACCACGTCCCAGGCCACAATTTTAAAATGCCTGGCGTGTATGACCCTATCTCCAGCCGATCGTGTACAGCAGCAGGTATAATGCTATTCTGTCTGAAACCCGGATCCAGTGTCTGAATGTGAGGACCTCTTGTGTAGCGCTGGGCGATATGACCGTAAATCAACATCAGGATATAAACGGAACATTTTACCTCGATTACGATTAATAATTGTTTATTATTTTTTGTTTGTTTTTGTCCTCATAATTCACCTCATGGCACACGAACGCGCAGTCAGGGACAACATGGACAAAAAATGAAAAGAATGAAAGAAAAGTTGTTCTAATCGATACAGGGAAGGTAACGTTGATTAGAAGTTCTGAATGTCGGTTTCGATCCGTTTTTGATTAACTGCCCAACCCTCCGGTGGTGTAAATGAATCAGAATGGTCCGCTCATAGTCCGTGCTCATATATCCTTAATAATAATAATGTTTGTAAAAGCTACCATTTCTATAACCATGAGTTACACGGTGGAAACCCAATTACCTTGGACTACTTTAATTGCAAACACAACAATGATGATTTCCTTCAGCAATGGTCATTTTTCCACAGGGAGACAATGGCAGATCACCATCAGCACCACGGACAGCTCCTCCCCCTCAGCTCCACGATCAGTCTGTGTTTCTCTGGCCTTCAGTCCAGCCGGGGCCTTTCCGGGTTTATCTGGAGCGTAAAAAGGTTATTTCCACTAGGCCCAGACAAGTCCCTGTCATAAATCCCCCCCTCAGTGCAACAGGCCAGAGCTCCAACTACATGCTCCCATATTCAGACATCATATTTGACTTAAATCCCACTGCTATTTGTTTGGTTTGACACTGGTGACACTTTGATTAATCTAATTTGCTCTGCTGCGTTTACAGCTCCAGTGGCAATGAATCTCTATTTTATATGGTCAAGCGCTGGCATTTCCCCTCAGACTGAACTCTCAGGAACAACAGAGGGGGAGAGAGAGAGTCATCTCGCCTGAGACACAGCCTTCTGTCCAGTTTAAATTATGAAGCGCTCTAATTAAATTAAACTTTTTTTCCCCTATCCAAAGCAGCTCCAAATTAAACCTAGCTACCAATCCTTCTCTTCCTCCTCCTTCTTCCTCCTTATCTCCGAGCAGGCGGCACCGTGATGTGGGTCACTCTCACATCTTTACCATCTGTAAAATATTTACACGAAACGGAAATAAAAACGGGTGAGTCAGAGCTTATTTTGAGAGGCGAGTCGTCTGTTTCTCGCCGAGGCGGCCGCTCTTACATATGGTGGCCGCATCGAGCTGTCTGCTACAATATCTCAGCGCGAGTGTGAAAGGAGCTGTTGTTGTTTCCTTCGCCGTGGGGCGAGAACAGGTTGCGCGTCTCTTTTCTCCTTCTCCACCGTAATGCCTCCTGACACCTGATGACTGCCTGCCGCTCATTTTGGAGAAAGGGAACTCGTCTACGGCTCGCTCACAGAAGGAGGAGGGGAGACACACCTGTTCGGAGCAGAGGTGGCTGATTGTCTTTTCCTCAAATGGAGATATTAGTGGGTTAAAGTAAAACACTATTGTATTGTACTGAGGTGAAATATAAATTATGTGAACGTTTACAGCCTTAAAATCCTCTGTTCAGTGCATGTGCACAGTAAAGTGTGTATCTGGAGCCAACCAACCCTCACACTGTGAAACAAAACCACACAGTTTGTTTTAAACGAGTCGTTCTGATTCTGCTCTGTTTATGGCGTCAAGTGTAGAAACTTTAGAATGGTCTCCGCCCCTCATCTGAGTCTGTCCAATCACAGCGATGGACCCATGTTTATGTGAGAGGTTAAAACAATAGCAAGACATAATAGCGCTGAGTGAAAATGGCCTCGCTCCTCACTGCTGTGTGCTCAGGGACGGGGTGAACAGCGAGCGGCTGGTGATCATTCTGAACAGGGCTGTTTAGATGGGGGGGAATGCCTCTGTGGTTCACTCTCTCTCCTGTTTACACATCTCTGTACGGTTTGATCTGGTGTAAATTAAAAAAAAAAAAACAAACATTACCAAACAGTCCAATCAAATCCAGCCATGTCCAGTTTGAGAGACGGTTATTTCTGCATGGAGTAGGAGTCCTGAGGCTTAATAGAGCATCGGTGTCATCTGTGACTGTGGCGTATCATTAAAAAGATACCATGACTCTGAATTTTAAACACTTCCTAATCCAAAGCCGTCTGAACGATCAAACCGACTCTCCTTGGGCCACTGTCCTGACCTGGCAATAAATAAATAAATAAAAATAAAAACGCCTTTAACACACACACACCACCCCGCCCCCAGCAGTCTGCAGAATAAATGGAGGCATTAAGCTTGATAACCAAAACCGCACATTTGATCCTGCCGTCCTCAGCGTTTTTCCCTCCCTCCCCTTGCGTTCTTCTGGGCAGTCTGAAAAGCGTTTTTTGCGAAAAGCTGCCGAGCTTAGCATTTCTTGCTCCTGGGCCCCGCCGCAGATAACAAGCCGGTCAATATTCAAAACCCCAGCTTTAATTGGCCGTCACCTCTCTCTCTCTCTCTCTCTCTCTCTCAAGCCACCACCTGCCCAACACTGTGGCAACACATCAGCTCCGTCTCTCCATTAGAACCAAGCGTCTTAAAACAACAACTTTCTGATTTGTGTGGAAGGTTCTCCACGATCTTAGAACTGCTTCACGTCACAGTTGACATAGAGCCAGATTCTGAAACCGTGGAAGATAACACGCTCCTGAAAAGGGGATATAAAGGGTTCCCAAGTTAAAGTTAATAATTCGCTGGAAAAATAAAAACCTTAGTGAATTAGATTATGACACAAATGTATGTCATTCTGGAGCATTTCTATTGGTTACATTCTTGGTGAAACATGCACATGATGCAGAGGTCAGCTAGTGGCTTTAAATTTGGTTAAAAATATGAAAATTTGCTTCTTCTTTTAGTTTCATAGTAAAAATTAACATCGTAAAAATAGAGAGAACTTGTGTCTTGGTAAAATATAAAAGTGCTTTAAACCGAGCAGGATATAAAGCTAATATAGTGGCTTTAATATGACTAGTTGTTACTTGTATTACAATATATTAAATAAACAGATTGATTAGGTGCCACAGAGGGCCATCGTTACTTTAATCAAAATGAATATTTTTAATGGAGTGCTTGACTGAATTCAATAGTGATTCATGAAAACATGCTCCGTGACGGTGTCCAGAGCTCCGACAGAGTGCTGCATCATCGTGTAATGCACAGCAATAAACAAACTATAATCTCTGCAGTTGTATTTGGACTCGCGTGTCACGTCTCTAACACGACCGTGTCCTGTGTTTCATTTACTCACAGCCTGTGGAAGCATCGCATCACAAACGCAGCGTTATTTTCAGGTCTCCGGAGAAGAGAAAAAAAAAGCGTGTGCAGTAAGAGACGGCCTCTTGTGAGACAGGCATGACTCACAGGATTTAAAATAACCGCACTCACCCGGGCTCTCGGCGTGTAACAAACAGTAATATTTCTACATCTCTGCCCCGAAACCTCATTTCATTAGACACAGGAATGAAAGGAAAGTCTCCCTCAGTGGTGGCTATCAATAGCTATTAATGTTTTTAACCGTGGGGCATGATTCCCAAGGTTAAAGGCACAGCCAGACGCCGCTGTCTGCCACCAACCTTTGGCCTTGAGCGGCTTTTCATCTCTGGGTGAGATCCTGGAATCCCTGAAGTGCATTATCTGCCCCCGCGTCGCAATTACCCTCAGGTTCCTCCCTCCTTTTTACCTCCTCCCCCCTGCTCCCGACCGCCCTCATCACTCCACATCGTTTTTACTGCGTCCATTAGCCCTGAGCCGATGCGTGATGTGATGTGAAATCAGCTTAAATCTAGACGATGCTTCCTGGTTCTCGTTATGAGAGTTTAGGAGCCTGGTTTTATATCATTTTATCTTTTTTAGGTCATAAAACCTACTCCGAAAAATCATTAAAATGTGTAACAGTGGAATACACTGCAGGAAGTTGCAGGAATATTTTTCTAAAAGGAAATGTTCACTAAGTTTTTTTATAAACAGGTGTTTCACACTCATTTACACTCGCTTTTAGGACTGAACAAAATAACCAGATCAGACAATGAGACTGATGTATTTACTGAGGTCAGAAGATCACTGAGCAATGCTCTTCTCCAGGAGGAGAGGTGGCTATTTGTAATCTTCCGTTACAGAACGGTGGAAAATAAAAGAACATAACGTAAAAGTCCTGGAGAATAAACGGGGCGTAAGAAATCAAAACAATTTTTAAATCTACAATTATAATTGAATAAGGTACAATTACGTTCCCTAATTAAAGCTACGAGTCTGTACCCTTCAGCGGACCACCACTGAGACAGTTTCTCTGACAGAGTCATCCACACAAACTCAGATTTTCACATTTAATCACGGCTGAACAATTTGGGGAAAATATCACTTTGTGACTTTTCTGACCAATATTCAAGTGTTTCCTCTAAACGAAGGTCCAGGTGTGTGTTTATAACCAAGACCAAGGCAGAGTGTGTGGCCATGTCCACAGCGCAGGGTCCGGCCGCCTCTGATTGGTCCAGTTCAGTTCCAGAAGCTAAAGGTCTCCTTTTAAAAGTGGTGAAGCTATTGTTGTTTCTAGCACAGGCTAGAATTAAAACTCTGGTGAAATCTAAACTGCAGTCTTTAAACAATGATTTTCAATTTAAAAACTACTCATTTTTCATTTTGTTTAAATAAAATACATTTTTAGTTGAAAGTAAACGGAGACTCCAACAGTTGATACGAGTGACTTTGGGGTCGACACTTTTCTCATTGCCTTGGCAACAGCAGACAGACGGAGCGTTTTCATGCTTTTAGTTCCTTGCGATTTTTGATTTTTAAATCAGAAAAAAATGGGTCATTTATCAGTCATTCACATAATCATTTAGTCTTAATTCATTTCTCATCTTCAAATGATTATTAAGGTCCACTGGATGATGCCTACTCTACAGTGTTTTCTTAAATTACACAACATTCTCTTACTTTTCCACGAATCCTAACAAATGGCATCCATTCTTAATCTTCAGAGAGATTTCACAGTTCCACCACTGACACGGACACAAACAGGATAGATTTCATGACGCAAAAAGCCATGATACATGTTTGATTTAGAGCTGAAATGTATTAGGAATTATGGAGAAGTGGACAGGGACTGTTCTAATGTCTGTTGATGCTGAACAGTACAATTGTGTAGGAGTCTGTAATTCACTGAAAGCCAAGCTGCTTTCAAGCTACTGTAAATTTTACAAGATTTTTTTTTACAGTGACTCTAGAGGGGTTTACTGCAAATATCCCTTCCCTATCATGTAAAATCACTTCCCATTGTGCTGTGTTGTGTTGTTAACAGCTCTATAACAATCTCCACAGCAGGAGGAGTCGCCCTGTCCAGTTAGAGCTAAGCTGTAAAAGGCTGACACTAAGAAAAGTGCAGCGTGTGATTAAAAAGAGAGAGATTCCAGGAAGAGCTCCGCACCAATGAGATTTCCATCGGGGAAAAAAAGAGTAAGTGATAGTGGCTTCTGTAGCTCCACGGACGTGGACGAAATTCACCGAACCATTGAGCAATAGTGCTGGGACACCCACAGAGCAGTGCCTTATAGCTGCGGTCAGCTATAGAGCAAATGTCACAATGTGTACCGCCACTCTTTGACATGGTGCAATTTCCCCTAACCCTGTCACAGCAATTACACCAGGCACCAGCACGGCTGCTCATGGACACCTTCCATTTCAGGGCATCGGCACACAGAGAGAGAGAGAGAGAGAGAGAGAGAGAGAGAGAGAGAGATAAGTTGAGAGAAAGAAACAGAGCCTAGGAAGATACCTGAGAGAAGGAGGAACAGAAAAATAGATATAAAGGAACAGAGAAAAAAATGATTGGGAAAGAAAGCAAAAGAAAGGGAGGGAGAGAGGGAGAGGGAGAGAGAGAGAGAGAGAGAGTGAGAGTGAGAGAGAGTGAGAGTGAGAGAGAGAGAGAGAGATATGGAGAAAGGTAGTGTCTGATCGGAACACAGAAGGAGTTAAGAATTCCCTGAACGATGAACTTCCTGTTTCAGCTCTTTACAGTTTTCCTGACTGTTGCTCTTTAAGGAATTTCATCAGCATTCACGGATTTGGAGAGCACACATTTCCGAGCCTCTCCTCGCTTTCCAACCAGTTAAACAAGATTAATGACGGATGGTGTAACACACCTCTGAAAGTACACGGCAAATTACAAAGGACTTAAGGATTCAGGCCGCGTTCCCTCTGCTTAACTACTGACTAGCATCATTGTGTTATTAAATTATAACTTATTAGCCAATATTTAAGCATCGCTCCCTCAAGCAATTTACAGAAATAGGCGGGGTGGGTGAGTGGGGGGTGTACAGGTCCTTAATCAAGCCTGAATAAATAAATGCTAATTCTGAGCTTGAACTATGGCAAGGTGTAAGCCAAGCAAGCATCTGTTAACACGTCTTTGTGAGCATATTAAAGAGGCAGGAGCACGCAGGGCACAATTCATCATTCTGGCAACACATAAATGCTAACTCCAATGAATCAGTTTGTGTGAATGCACAGCAGCAGCAAACAAACCAACAAACAAACAAATAAATCAATCAATCAATAGCATCCATTTTGGTCTGGAAAGCTGAGATGAAGGTAACACCTGGACGATGCTTAAATGTTACACAAGCCCTTTCATCGCCAGACTATTAGTCAAATGTGAGTTCAAAGAAAATGGAGTAATGCTCAAGGCTTCAGTGGGCCGCAGCTGCAGACTCTTTGGTCACTGGAGATTTTTGAAAACGCCATTGTCGGTGTTCTCCTGTGGACGGGGTAAACTGAGCCTTTCGAAAATGCTGACATCAGACAGCGAGCCTGTTCCCTCACTCCCTAAGCAGTGAATTATTCATTCATTCATTCATTGTCTGTACCTGCTTATGAAGTTCAGAGTCGCGGTGGGTCCTACCCGGAATTACTGGGCACCTCCTCCGGGTGACACATACTCACACATTCACACCTACAGATAGATAGCTACTGTGTTTATGGAGCGTGTGCGGAAACCGGAGCAAAAGGAAGAAACCCACTTCTTCCTGGACACACCTGAACACACCACACTCCTCACAGACAGTCACCCGGAGGAAACCCACGCAGACACAGGGAGAACACACCACACTCCTCACAGACAGTCACCCGGAGGAAACCCACGCAGACACAGGGAGAACACACCACACTCCTCACAGACAGTCACCCGGAGGAAACCCACGCAGACACAGGGAGAACACACCGCACTCCTCACAGACAGTCACCTGGAGGAAACCCACGCAGACACAGGGAGAACACACCGCACTCCTCACAGACAGTCACCCACAGCAGGGTTCGAACCCACAGCCATGAATAACACAAACCCATCTATCTGCAGTGTCCTTAAAAAAACCCACATCTCAGGTTTGTAGAAACTTCAAACTTCAGAAGTTGAAATGTATTTTTTTTATTCATCACATTAGTTGTAAAAAGCACTACACAAACACATTTGATTTGATGATATCCAGTGAATCCAGATTTTAAGTCATTTATGATCATTTACACTGACTCGTTTGTCACGAAACATTCACACAACGTGAAGAACAGCTGCTGCTTCAACAACGTTAACAAAACCACGGCAGAAAAGAGACAGTTACGAGGTTTAGACACGTCAGCGACAATCCGTGGGTTTCAGCGACAATAACTCACTGTCACTGTGATCATGGATTTAACTACCCACTTCAATCTCTTACTTCCTCTATGACTCTACATATCCACACAGCAGAATACCCCCCACCTCTCTCTTCTCTCTCTCTCTCTTCATCTCTCTCTCGCCCCAGAAAACAGCTCCAAACAAGGCTAATCCATCGTGAGCGTTCGTGATCACTCAAACAAAAGATCCAAGAATAAACTTTTTTAACTGGCAAGCGTTTATTCTGCATGGGAAGACTCCAGGCCTCTGGTGGAGCAGGGGACGAGTGAAAATGACGTTTCTGTGCCAAGCCTTTCATCTGCACCGCGCCCAAATCCCGATATTTGTTTATAGCTAACCTACTTCTTTTTTTATACGAGGGGGAAACAAAAGGTCAGTGGTCTCCAATTATAATTACGTTGTGTCTATGATATACATAATTATATCTATAAGGAAAAAAAAATTATTGCCAAAGGAAAATAAACAGCGAGAAGAGTCACCAGCTGTGGGTCAGGAAACGCATCTCTGCACTGAAGAAAAATCAAGGACGTCAATGCTGCACTTTCAATGGGAATACATTCTGATGAACTGCCAATTCACAAACATCCACACAGAGCTTGGTTAGAGGTAATGTCTCCAGTGTTCATCGAGTGGCCTTCACTAAATGACAGACCTCTGTCTGGACCTGGACTGAGTCACTGTTCCGTCCAGATTTGTGACCAACTTGTAATAAATGAATAAAAATTAATAATACCATCTGTGGGCGACACGGTGGCGCAGCAGGTAGGTGTCGCAGTCACACAGCTCCAGGGGCCTGGAGGTTGTGGGTTCGATTCCCGCTCCGGGTGACTGTCTGTGAGGAGTGTGGTGTGTTCTCCCTGTGTCTGCGTGGGTTTCCTCCGGGTGACTGTCTGTGAGGAGTGTGGTGTGTTCTCCCTGTGTCTGCGTGGGTTTCCTCCGGGTGCTCCGGTTTCCTCCCACAGTCCAAAAAAACACACGTTGGTAGGTGGCGACTCGAAAAGTGTCCGTAGGTGTGAGTGTGTGAGTGAATGTGTGTGTGTTGCCCTGTGAAGGACTGGTGCCCCCTCCAGGGTGTATTCCCTTGCGCCCAATGATTCAAGGTAGGCTCTGGACCCACCGCGACCCTGAACTGGATAAGGGTTACAGATAATGAATGAATGAATGAATACCATCTGTAAATCACTATTATTTATAGCTATTCATAGGGTTGATTTGTACTGTTAATACCCAACACACAAAACTAAATATATTTTGGCGATAAAGATATTCTTGGTGATATGACAAAACACTGACAAACACATGTATTAATTAAAAAAAAAAAGACTATTGCAACAAAATCAAACGGGGCGACACAGACAACACATCATCCACCACTACTTTAACTTGCCCCACAGGCCACCGTGGTTTTTTTTTTTTTAGAACCGTTACAATGAGGATAATGTTTGTATAACAGTAAAATTCCCAACTGGGTCCTGTCCGCTTCCTCCTTCGGAATTTGGGCGAAAATAGGCAAACGCACGGGGAGCCTTGTATTCAGCGGGGCAGGACCTCATTTTCATATCAAACCCCTTCAAAAGTGAAGAAGAAAACAAGAAATGAGGAGGGGGGTGAAGTCAGGGAAAAGTGTGAAAGTGTGTCATGAAAACATACGTCCGGTTCAGTGTGAATTAAATTAAAAATGAAAACGATCACGCTGATAATGACAGTGGTTCATTGGGCTGTTTGAGAAGAAGCTAAAGCTAGAGTAAGATACAGAGAGAGAGAGAGAGAGAGATGTGTTTGACTGCTTCAATGTTTTCAGCAGGGGAGGGATATCTCTGAAAGCTGAGGGGAGAAATCCCAGCAGCCTCTCCTCAGCTCAGTGTGAAGTGCTGTCACTGTCTCCGCCCGTGGTGCGAAGTGCTCCCAAATTACTGCCAAAGTGAGGAAAGTTGGGCCTTGGCTTCATTGTGCAAATGTTTGTCAGACACTGCAGTCTTCATCAAAGGCTCCGGAGCCAGGCTAAAGGCTCGGAGGTTCGAGTCTGCCTCGACGCCACACTGACTACAAAAGCTGGGGTACGTCTTCTGGAGTGTCACTGCGACTCATACCAAAGTCACAGTGGAAAGGACACTTTTTTTTCCTCATCTCCCAAAACCCACTGCGTCCCACTGTGAAAAATATGGATCCGCCAGGGATTTGGGATTATTACTGTAGAGGCAGTGGAGAGTCGAGGGGGGAAATACAGCCGTGGTGCAAAAAGGCAGAGACGCTACAGACCTGAATGGCAATTACCGCCAACAACAGCGACAAAGCGTCGCAAACGTCTGCAGCCATTCTCGTCTACATTAGGAGGAGAACCTCCGCAGGGACCACGCACAACACAAAGCCCTTTGTTTTCAATGTTTGTCTGCACTGACTACATGGCCCTACACACTCTTTTTCCAGACCCCAGGGCTAATATGAAGGCGTCCTTGCAGGAACTCTCCATTTTCACTTCAAACAGTCGGCCTTTCTCAGTCCCACTGACTTCAGACGTGGGGGGAGAGAGAGAGAGAGAGAGAGAGAGAGAGAGAAAAGAAAGTGCTGGGATAATCAGCACATTAAAGTCAATGCTAGAACCATATGTTAATTATGTAAATGATTCATTCTAATCAGCTAGAACCATGTAACGAGTTACTGGGAAAAGCGAACGTAGGGAGTTATCAAAAACGTCATTAATATTCATCCGCGCGGCTCCTCGGCAGACGTACCCATCCGCACAGATGAATTAATAGTTTGATGAGGGATGAAAGTGCTGGAGGTGGTGTTTGTGGGGAACCATCTGTCTTACTTTGAGTCCCCTCCAGGTCCACTCTGCCCAGAGAGAGACATAGAAAGAGCGATAGGGAGAGACCACTAGAGCTAAGCTATACGCTCGCCTGAAGAGGTGTGAGGTGGAAGGACCTGACACACACACACACACACACACACACACACACACACAGCACAGGTAAACAACACGGTCCGGGAGCCAAAATAATAAATAAATTAACAGGAAGCCGTTCTTTTTCTGAGAACCTAATTAAAAAAAATCCATTTCCCAGCCGGGACTGACAGAGCAAAGACACACTCGTTACCACAGAAATATTATTATTCATGGAAATACACCGTGTGCTAAATATGATTAGCCGTAATGCTATAAATATCAAAACTGTCAGCGATTCTCAATGCATTTATTTAGCAAAAAGCCACCAAGTGCAGGCCTATGCATATAATTACATTAGCGGGGCCCTGCTTGTTAATTCTCAGGCAGTGAAAGGTATCTACACTTTCATAAAAACGATTTTATATAAATACCTCCTTCAGTTACACGCCCTGTGTGTTTACTAAGAGACATTAGAGACGAGGAGACCAGTCACTGGTTGAAGAATGAAAGTGGGAAGCTTGTAAAGCCCAACATGGTGTTTGTTTACAGGGTACATTCCAACCCTCAGTAACAGGACCCACTCAGCCCAGGCAGGACAGGCCCGTTGGTAAAGACTGTGAAGATGTGCAGATTCACAGCTGCTAAGACAAAAGCTCATCATATCATTTAAGAAAAAAACTATAATAAACTAGGTCTCATTCTGTTCCAAAACACAGGAGCTCAGTCTTATTTACCTTCTACGCCAGTGAAGATGGGCCGTCCGTGTTTTCTTTGTGTTAGAACTTCAGAAACCCTTGATATAGATTACGACCACTGAGATAATAAACACAAACACATGGAGAGAATACACAGGAGAGGGAGGAGAAGGTGAGCAAAACAGCCTCCCCCATTTTTACTGCTGGAGGTAGCACAAGTTCATATTTGAGCATCATTTGACTGCTCTGACTGGCCACTGCTGACCTCCCTCCCTCACCAAAACCAACATGGCGGAGAGTAAAGTTAGTCACAGCAGTGAAATAAACACCGGCTCACTGTGCTCCTTTCGTTACACGTCAAGGCTGATGTTATCTTCCTTAATGTTTTATCTCCCTTCCACCTTAAATGTCATTTTAAGACCCAGACATGTGTTACTTATTCTCAATTTCCGTATTTAAATGTTTATTTCCACATTTAAAAGGTCACAAGGCTAATATTTCTGTTATAAAAAGGTGTGAAGTTAGCTTTTGTAAAACAACACACAAACCATGGTTATTACACCTTTAATTCTGCTGTAATTTCTCAGTGTCTTTGTATGAAACCAACCACAGACTTCACACCTTTCACAGCGCTGTTATTCCTCAGTTTCTTCATAAAAGTCACTGAACTTTACCCTTCATTCCCATACACACCTCTGCACTTTACACAGTCGCTGGAAACTCTAACACAAACTGCTGAAAGGGCTCACGGTGAATATACGGTGAATAGGAGTGGAAAAAGCAGGGCAGAAGCTGATCTAGAACTTGAAATCGTATGTGCAACATTTATTTGAATTATTTTATACATAAACCAACAAAATAACGCACTTTGAATATATCCCTTGTATCATATAAATGCAGACACACTGCTTGTTAGCACGTGTGACGTGCGTTCCACAGCACTGCAAGACTGCAGTTGTATTGTGCCGTGGTGCGGAGTGTGCAGGACGGCGTGAACAAGAGGACGTAGGATTGGCCTGTGGTCCCTCGGCCCCTGGCACTGCCCAGCTCCGCTCCATCTGGACCATCATCTGTGCCGACCTGACGGGCTTCTCTCGCCCCCCACCCCTCGTCACCCTCTCTCACTCACACTTCCCAAATGCAGGCTGCCTTGGAAACCCCCCTCACATTAGTGTGTGTGTGTGTTCTCTGATCCTGACTATTTATAATGGGTCTGCTCAAATCTGGGCATTGTTTGTTATGTATTTAATGGGCTTTATTTTGGGCTGTGATTGTCCCTGCTTTAAATTTCCCCATCTTTTTTCATCCCCCCTATTTTTATCCCCCTAATCTTATTATTTAACTGTGTTGTTGGCAGGTGCTATTATTAGGAATGAGGTCTATTTTCTGCTCTGGTGGCGATGGTTGTGGGACAGAATATTGTCTGTCAGCAGTCAGGTCTGGGAATAATTTTGTCTGACTACAGCTGGGTTCAGATTGACTTTTGCTGGGCTGGGACAGTTTTGTTGGGCTAAAGCTGGTTTCATAAATGAGATTTGCTGGTTACAGTCATGTTCAGACTGAATTTTGTCTTCCTACACTCCAGCTTCACCGCTGGGTAGAGACCTTTTTGTCAGGCTACACTGAGGGTGGCACATTATTCTGTCAAATATAATTTTCTAAAACTTGGCTAGAAAATGTTCCCAGGCTTTATTCAGGTTTGGATAAAAATTTCAGGCCCTTTTCAAAGCTCCGACTCCCGTCTCTCACTCCACCAAACCGGGGCAGATTCAGAAAAGCCGCACGAGTGACCCGAAGTTCCCCAATGAACTCGGAATCCACACACCACCTACTGCTTCATGCTATCGTTCCGAGGAACTGCATCAAAACCATTTTTCATCGCAGCCTCTAAAGAGTTAGCCAACACGATCCGCCCCCTTCCCAGCCTTACTACAGTAGCCTCGGCTCTCTGAAGTCGAACTCGGCAGCGCTAGACCAAAGAGGTCCTTGCTACCTGACAGATTTGAGTCTCATATCTGAGTCTCTCTGTGTGAGAGAGCAGCACCCTGACATGCACCCTAATGGAGCTCCTCTGGTCCGGCCCACTCAGTTCACAGGTTCAGGAGAAGCCCCCAGTACACGACTACATCTTCTTTCACATCGCATCGCATCACATCTCCACCCAGTCTCTTTCGCATGCTTCGTTCTTGAGAGAAATATCACAGCACCTATCTCATATCACGGTTCAAACATTACTCGTCTACTTAGGCTTGGAAATAATTTTCCACAGCAGTAGGAAGACAACCTCGGAAAAGACTATATATAGTCTGCGGCGTATCTGGCGAGATCTATGGAGGAGATTAAAGCACGTTTTATTCCGTTTGATGGGGAGTTTTTCGATGCAATTTTGAGTTTTGGAAAGTTCAGGGGCGGCGTCGTGCCGTTTGCAGAACTGAGAGTTAAGATACGCTACAGATTAAGCACAGCTGCTACCGCTAAACGCAGAAGAGATGTGCCTCGGAGCTTTTTCGATGGCACTGTTGCTTAAATACAGTATTCCGTCTTAAGCCATGCTGCGTGGAGCGCCGTGTTTCAGAAAGCCGTAAAAGGAAGTCATTAATCATCCCCGTGCTGCAAGTCCGGGATTAAAACAAAAGCAAGAAAAACAAACAAAAATAGACAAAACCAGCACGCCGCTTTTCACAAATCACAAGCCTTCAGTTCTTCAAAGGGGCCGAAGTGAGGCACGGTTTTAGAAAACGCTGAGCAGGAAAGGGTTCGACATGAAATATCTCCAAATGTTCCTCTATTGTTCCCGCAGCTGATTGTTCTGTCAGGCTAAGCCTTTAGCTCTTGCTTACAGAGGATCAGGGCTTAGGCATTTGTTTTTTGTTTTTTTTTTCCGGAGCATCAGTGAGGCTTTTTAACGTCTCTTCAATATGGTGGGAGATTTGGGGTTTAAAAATAGATTAAAGGGATCACGTATCACTGATAATACAACCCATGCGGAGCCTCGGCGGTAGAGATAATGGGTTCATGAGGACTATCTATCTGCTGCTAATCTATAATCTCTACGCTGGAATTTCCTTCAGCAGATGCCATTTCATGGTCATTTTTTTTTTCTGGGAGTGGAAGGGGGGTTAAATACTAATGCTTTCCCTCAGCACACTTTGATGACCTCTGTTAGATATGCAGCTTTTCTTTTTCCATAAGTATACGATAACATTTAGAGATGGCAGTCACAGGTAATTTGGCAGCACCATAATTCTTCTCCTTCTTTCTTCATTCCGTTTCTTTTTCAAACTCTGGGACCTCTTTTTTTTTTAAGTTCAAGAAAGGTTAAGCATCAGCGCGATTCTAATCTACACAATTGACAAATTGAAGCCAGCGCATCAAGAACAATCAAGTTCCTGGGAGGGGGGTTAATGCAATATACCCCCCCAAAAAAAGTTGAAAAAAAAAAAGAACGCCACATCAATACCATCTGCCTCACTGATGTGTGTGTAGTGGTGTTTGGTAATAACCGGAACATTCCAACAAATCAATGGTTATTTAATTCTCAGCGAGCTCCTGAGTCCATTAAACCTGATTACGTTCACCCATTTTCTTCTCGGTGCCGTTATTTTTCCCATGCAGGCACTTAATCCATAAGAGGGACTTATGAGGACCTTCAAAGGCAATTTCAGCCTCTATTAACATAGCATGCTAGGTGCCATTTGGCTCTAATTATTTATTGGACAGAGGCATCTGGAACTGCCTGCACCCAGCTCTGACCCTGTCCTCCCAAACTAGGATGAAAACATTGCCATTAAAACTGCGGACATTAGGCAATATGTTTGCAGGAGAAGAGAGCAACGGCAGCATCTGTGCCTCCGACACTTCGCTTTGTTTGGGGGGGTGGGGGGGTGCTAGAGGAAACGAGGCTGTATTTAGTGAAGTACGGGGTGTTGACATAAACGGAGCACAGATAACAAAGCCTCATTAGCAGCTGCTGAATCTGTGACGATCAATCATCTTTTTGGTGATCCAAGCACTTTCGCATTCAGGTCAACAACAAGAGCCTGATTAATGTGGAATGTGTGCTACCTGCCCCACTTCTCAAGCTAACACAACTCTGTGCAGCGCCGTGGCAAACTGAGGATCAAGAAACACTTCTGTGATGCTACTACTGACCATCTTCCTAACCGTCAGGAGTCGCGTGATCAAACCTCAAGATGAGACACACGTTAAATCAAAGTCACACTGAGTATTACTGCCAATTTCTGTTGAAAGTACAAGATTTATTGATTTTTTTCATTTCTTTTCTTGTAACAAATTGAATAATATCTATATTTTAAATAATAATAATTAGTTCAATTTATATAGCGCCTTTTTTAAGTGTTTACCACGAGCTGGTGTGGGACTGGCGAACAGAAATGGGCAAAATAAAACAAACAATCCAAGGGGCTGCATAGAGAGTCCAACCCAAGCTAGCTGTGAACTGAACAGCAGCTCTCCTAGGGTTGGGCATGAGCAAAATATGGAATTTAATTGGCAGAGTATGGTTACAATAACCTTTAAACTATTGATTCATACCTAAAATGGCTGCCCTGTATTCTGACCTAAACAAGCCACTATTGACCATTTTCTTAAGCCAGACTCCAACCCGAACTACTTGGGAAACGACCAATGATCCTCCTAAAGACGGAGGACCTTGGGCAAAAGTGTTACGCTACCTAACAAGGACTGGAAACCTGCTGGAAATAAACATTTCAAACCACAGCTTTAAATCTGTAAACGCTGGACCTATACTTTCACTGTTGCTACAAAATATTGATCCCACACCAAACAGAAAAGAAAACAATTCCAGCGAGTGACCAGGTAAACAAGAGTAGTCAAATTGATCCGAGCTGACACAGTGTCAGAAAGTGATCAGGACCTTCGCTGACCTTCTGTTCAGCTAAAATCAACAGAGGCAATAACACAGGATGTCCACCTCCAAGCCCCGTGCTATTTCATCAACTTCTAACCAGCCCACTGCTTGATTTCCTCATGTCTACGTCCAGTAAGGCGTAATAAGCAGGCCCTCATTCTGATAGCCATTAAAAGCCCCAGAAAGTGCATTTGCATTTTGTCCCGTCAGCAGAAAGGATGGCCATTAGTAATTGCCTGTGAGACCTTACGAGGGACCACAAGAACAAAACAAGCTCTGCAGAGAAACAAGAGTCCGCGTCAGGCTTTGGACTCCCGCTACTTTTTCTTTCTTTCTTTATGTCTTTATCTCTCTCTCTGTCTCTTATTGTGTTTACATTTGTTCCAGATCACGCCTGCTTCTTCCGCGACTCCCTGACTCATTCTGCGTTACTCATATCACCATCCAACACGAGAGACTTCAAACCCACTATTGATTTAATCTGTTAAACAGTCTCAGCACTCTAATTCTACAGCAGTGGGGGATTATTTTTAGCAATTAGCACTACTTCAAGGTTGCCAGTTTCAAAAGGATTATAAACACGGGTAAATACCAGTAAAAGGGAATACTCATTCTGCAACCATCCTCCATACATCACCAACGATGTATTTATGAAGTAAACGGTTCTAAATGATTTAAAGTCTGAGGTGCAGACTTATAGATAGGTTTCTCACTCATTCATTCATTCATTGTCTGTAACCTTTATCCAGTTCAGGGTCGCGGTGGGTCCAGAGCCTACCTGGAATCATTGGGCGTAAGGCAGGAATACACCCTGGAGGGGGCGCCAGTCCTTCACAGGGCAACACACACATTCACTCACACACTCACACCTACAGACACGTTTGAGTCGCCAATCCACCTACCAACGTATGTTTTTGGAGTGTGGGAGGAAACTGGAGCACCTGGAGGAAACCCACGCAGACACAGAGAGAACACACCAACTCCTCACAGTCAGTCACCCGGAGCGGGAATCGAACCCACAACCTCCAGGTCCCTGGAGCTGTGTGACTGCGACACCTACCTGCTGCGCCACCGTGCCACCATAGGTTTCTCAGCTTCTGCTTAATTCTTTTATTATTTGTAATTATTTTCAAACTACTGCAAAATACTTGGGTTCGATTCAATTCTGAAGCAAAATCTCTATGGCCTTAAAGAAAGTAAACATGAAACTAACATCTTCAATGCTGTGGAGCTTTCTCATGCTTCTACATCTTCACACACGTACACACACGGGAAACTAACCATAATGCACTGTTTAGGTTAAAAGGAGAACACAAGCAAAACAGTGGTAGTCGACCCTGTGGTTTACACTACGTTTCATGCAGCACAGCTTTCATTTTCAAAGCCAAGAAATGAAATACAGCCCACAACAACATCCTCCTTTTGATGAATTCTATTATAATCTGGAGAAATACACCACTTTGGAAATCTGAAACTATTCTAAAAGAGCTGAAACATCTCCAGAGGGAGCGCTGGTGGTAATGGTGCGGGAATGTTCTGTTGAGACACGTGTCACATGGATATTTGTCAGAGTTAAAAAAACAAACTGAAACGCTTCCTTTGCTTTACTTCAAAGAGCACCATGATAAGTTACTCCGCTTCCATGGCTGGGTTGAACAACGCTAGGCTTCGGGGAGATGTGGGGTGGGGGGAGGTCTGAGCGGTGGTGAAGGTAGGTTTGCTGAATCTCAGGAAGACCTGGTCTGGTGTGTAAAGCAACTGCCCTGTGGTCAACCTCCAGGAGCAAGGGCATGAATGTTAAGCAGGCTGAGGATCAATACGGGCGAATATAGCTCAACTGCACCATTTGTTCAGCCATGAGAGATGTCAATACACAGATTAGGGTGATCCATCTTTTTGATTTCCCACTGTCTTCCACCCAGACTGCATGAGGGCTTTCGCCTGTATTAAAAGTGTTTGCTTTCTCAACCATAAAAATTCCAATTATTGCTCTAAGTGCAGCCGTACCGGGTTGCTTGCCGGGCCCAAATACTACCTGCGTTTTTCCTTGGGAAGGAGCGATATGGTGGGGGGAGGTGGTGCTTGAGTCCAGAAGACCCCCTGGGAAAGTGAAAGGACTCTGTGAAACAGCTGCCCACTTTGGGGATTTTCTTCCCTCTTAAAATGGCGCTCACTTGATATATACATTTTAGCAAGGGCCATAAAAGGCGGAGGAAAAATGCGAGAATCAATGGCGGCCCGATCAATGGTGTTGTGATGCCATCAGTTACTTGAGCCCTCTTGGCTTGTGTGCAGGTGTGGGGAGGAGGTGAGAAGCGATAGAGTCAGCACTAGCTCGCTCTTTAAAATTCTGTCACGACTCCTACACAGGGATGCAGCACCAGCACGGCTGACTGGACTGTGCAAGAGAAAAAGGGAGGTCTGGTGCGTTTATCTCTCACCATGTGTTCCTAAATTCCAATCTCTCTCTCTCTCTCTCTCTCTCTCTCTCTCTCATATATATATATATATATATATATATATATATATATATATATATATATATATATATATATATATATTAGTCCACAAACCAAAAATGTTCAGCCGACAATGTTCTGACTAGACGACGACCAACACAAGCTGTGCAGCAACAGATGAGCTATGGTCTCCTCTGACTTTACATCTACAAGTTTGACCAATGAGGTAGGAGAGGACAGTGAATGGACAATGTTTAAAAACCCAAGCAGCACTGCTGTGCCTGATCCACTCGCACCTGTTACACACTAACACACCACCACCAGATCAGTCACTGCCCCGCTGACCCTGACCAATGAAGAGCAGGGTCAAATGAGAATAAGAAAATATGCAGTAAAGTTCTCCTGTGTGGTCAGTTGAGCTGATAAAATGGAAAATGAGTGAAAATACAAGGTAGGTGTTCCTAATCCAGTGATCGTTCAGTGTATATTCGCCTTAACCCTGAACTCCTGCGTGAATAAATAGCTATAAATAATCTCTCTCGCTGCCTTGTTTTCCACATACGCCTGAATGCATCTCTGTCTCGACCGGCCACTGTAACGTGCAGCAGAACATGTGCCTTTGTCGCATTTCTACAACACATAGGAATGGCGTATGAGGCACACGAAAATAAATGCAAATGGCAAGTGTAAAATAATTTCCCCGGGAGGCGTCTGCATGTAAATGAAGAGGCAGAGGTTAGACATGTGGCCCACTGTAAAAGGTTCAAAGGATGGAGGGCCTCACTAATTAGCAGGCATATTGCCCGTCTCCGAACATGCCTTCACATTTCAGATCAGACGCCTTTGGGGCGCTCCAGCTTCTTCTTTCAGCCTGTGCTCTGCTTAAGCAAGATGCTCAAAGATATCTGACTGTTAATGACACCTAATAATAAAGTGTGTACAAAGCTCTGCGCCGTCCAAAAGACACGCGCGTATAGAGAGGTAAGGAAACGAACAGGTTGGCTACCGAGAGTCTGATAATTAACCAGACACACGCGGTGAAGCCGGATATTTATGTTTTAATGCTGGGATCAAACATGGTTTATCTTCAATCTGTTCTTTAGAGATGTGCAACATTATCAACCTAAGGAAAATCCACACATTTGATTTGAACTCCACGGCATAATTAGCCTGTGTTCTGGAGGATATAATGAAGGTGCACACAAACCACCTTCTTCAGCAAAAGTAAAAGGAGCTCTACATTGCAGAGGGGACCTAATTAGAGCCAGTGCCTCTTAGAAGGGAGTCACTCTGACTCTTAAGTAGATTAAAAAAGAAATAAATAAACAACTCACCAGTGTTTCTGAGCTGTGTGTTGTAAGCTTGATGCTACTTGCTTTTATAAAATAAAATAGCCGAAGCACAGCGTGGAACCTTGAAACAGCTTGTCAAGTTCCTACAATCGGAAACTGATGAAGTTGCAAAAACCTCAAGCAGGAGCACATTTTCTTTTTCAACCTTGAAAATACCCGATCGATTTTCAAACAGCAGGGATTCTGTAATGTTTATTTCCACAGTAAGGAACCCGAGATGTATGATTCAATTGTTTTGAAAATTTATAGCATGAGAAACATGGGAAGTTTTCAGCAAAGGACATCCCTTCAATGTTTAAACCGCAGTAAATTACCCAGGTGATCCCATTTAATGGAAAATATTTATTTATTTATTATTTGTCCAATATTGTGATTGGAATTTAAACTGCAATTATTGTCCAGGTCTGAGTTTATAATCAAGACTAAGAAGATCTGGCTTTAATTCTGATTTTACACTGTTAAAAAAAGAAAAAACGGTCAGATATACAGTAAAATACTGGCAGCTGCGTTTGTTACACATTTGCAGTGTATACACTATTACAGTATGTTTTTTTTTTTTGGGGAACCAGAAGTTGTATGTTCAAGAATTGTATTGTTAACTATTTATTTCTGTGTTTAAAAAATAGATTTACACTGTAAAGTTCATATTTTACTGTTTAAATACAACTTTTTACCACTGAAACATGAACAGACCAGTGAACGCAAGGATGGAGAATAGAATGAGACGTACACAGCAAGTCCACCACTGTTAAATCAACCCTATTAGTGTTAAATTAACACTGTTACTGTAATAATTTAACACTCTCAGCGTTGAGTTAACACTGGCAAATTTGCTGCGTAGTCATACTTCAAATAAGCATCGTTTATACAGCCTTTAAAACAGTGTAATGCAGGAAGGAGCAAGGGTTGGAGATGAGATTCAGGGGGGTGCCACATTCCAGCGCTTGAACACAGGCTGATTTTGTTTCGTACAGGTATTTAAGGTATTTCACTGCTACAAAAACTGTATTCAAACTTTTTAGAGTTTACAGTCTTTTACTGTCATGGTTTGACTTTTTTACCACAAAATCAGAGACAATATTTACAGTGAAGAGTATGAGACATGGCCATGTGTACAGTGCAGTATCTGACTGAATCTGTTATAGAAAGGAGATATCCCTGTTTAAACTGGTTAAGTCATTGTTGTTGATACCGAAAGCTAGAAGAAATACTACAAGTTTCTTTTCTTTTTTTTGTGATTTCAAAATAAAAACACAAATCCCTTATCAGCTGTAATTCATCCGAGTAGTTTTCTGTTCACCTATCGCTTTTTATCAAACCAGCTACACTGCAGCACCACTCCGAGAGGATAGAAGGACACTTGATGTTGTCACTTGACTGCGCTTAACGGACCTCTTCGCCCAAGGAAAGCATCTCGCTGTACTGCGTCCAAATGTGTGGGAGGTCCCCTGACAGAATGAGGCTCAGAGTGAAGGCATGAATATGGCCATGATTCCACTCACGTGTTGAGCCCAGCGGGTAATTCTCGTCTGCTCCGAGCTCAAACATATAAACAAAACTGTTAATGGTCTGAGCGTTTAACGGCAATCCAGAAACTCTATTAAGCTTCAAGACTATTAAAGAAATACTTTCTCCAAAAATGCAAATGTTGCTAATAAGGAGTGAAAGTTAGCAGAGGCCAGTTAGCATTATGGAGATGTGAAATGGTCCGCAATCACATTCATCCATTAGACCCATTAGCATTAGTGCATTAACATTCCTCTAAACCTTGCTGAGAAGAGCTTAAGAAGTATGACGGTGCCTTTCTGCAAGTCCCACCGCTTCTACCCAGACTAAGTGCGCATGCCTTGGGTATAAACATGCGAGGTATAATAGCAGAGCGTCCCGAGCTCTTCTCCGACTTCAAACATCCCTTGTGCGCTTGTAAACAAGAGGTGTGTGCAATGCCACTCGTCCTTAAGCGTGCCCAATCAAAGCAAATTAGATCAGGAGAAGCCGGGAGCTCGCTTTGGCGCCTTCACATGTCTGTCTGCGGACACGGCAGCCGTCTGCGTGAGTAAGTGAATTTCCATCCCATTAGGGCCACGGAGCACTGGCCCTGCCCACTGCAGAGCCACTCCAGAGAGCCTCTAATGAATCAAGTGGCCACAAAGCGGCCCACTCCTCTCCCGGCCAAACAATGGCCGTTAAATGACTGCTTTGCCGTGCTCGAGACTAACAAAGTGGCCTTCTGAGCTGGAGCCTGACCTGCTGTTGGGTGAGATACCATGCGCTGCCCTTTAAAGCTGAGAAAAACACTCCGCATTACTATGAAATATAAATACATAATTTGATTTGAATGGTCACAAAGGATGCATCATGAGTCAGAAAGCTGTAGACATGTGTTTCTTACGCGACTCACACTATTATGTGCAGGGTAAAGGGTGCAGGGTAAATACATGTATAAGCACAGGGTTAAGACATGGAACAGTAAGAAAATGTAATATTACGATTATTGTGGCTAAAATGATGATGCTTATCAGTATTATTATTGTTCAAATAGTACTGATACACTTCGTACATTTAAACCATGTTTTATACCGAACAGCAAAATTAGCAGCACTTGTCCTCATTTAAATAAAGTTTGAACAAATTTAGATCAAAGTGGACACTAAACTCTTATTTTGTTTCTTAGGATTAAGACAGTAATCACTGTGTTAGGTTCAGTTTAACAGTAATCATAACTGTATAACCCTGTTAAATCGTTTTTGTTTACGTTTGCTACAGAGATAAAACTGAGGTCCATTTAAGAGCCATGTTTACTTCAGAGAGCTCACTGAGCACAAAGGAAAATGAACTTCAATGATTTAAGGTGGAACTTAATGTAACAGAAGGATATGTTTAATGTAGTAGGTCTCAAAAAGGTATTCTCAATTTAAGCTGAAAAACAAATTACTCAAATATAATTATTGTGCCATTTAAGGTGAAACAGTCTGTAATTCTCGTTAACATGCTTTTGCTTTTGCCTGAGGTGTCATTTGTCATTATGTGTTTATAAGAGTATAAGCATCAGTTCGTCCATTACCTTACTTTCAGTCTTCACTCATTCCAGAGTAGTTCCAATCTCACCTACCGATCCTGATTTGACCTCCCCTGTGTTTGAGGGTCATTGGGGAGTGAAATAAGAATGGTGAGATGAGATTGGGCACCACACCGTGCCTCTGTCACTGTGCCCTGACTTAAAACCGGTAACCATTTCATGTCTAAACTGGGCCTGTTTCTAATGCTAGTGTGTTGTCGCAAATGTGGCTAATAAACAGACACAGCCACAGACCATTTCACAGCTAAACTCTTCCAGTCCCCTATTAACCTTCACAAAACAAAATTGCACATAAATTAAAGTTGTTTTGAGGTCAGATGAGAGGACAGTATAAAGTTTACCATCAGTGCCATATTGTATAGAGGTCTCCTACTGCTTGACAGAGTGGCAACCCTACACCGGGCAGGCGGCGCTGTATGCTCCAGGGAGAGATCCTTCATTTGCTTTAGTATATTGCCAGCTGTATTTTTCCCCCCCGAAAAGGTCATGCATTGAACAAATAAATAAATATTTTGATGAGTCTCGGAGGCCAGGCTGCTTTACACAAACCAAAGATTTGTAACGGCTGTTGAAAATCCCCATCTCTGAGCCATCATTCCTCATAGAGAGCTGCGGTTTGATCAGCACTGTGTAGGAAGCTATCCCCTATGAGAATGTGTGCCTGCTCTGACACACACACACAAACAAACACACACACATACTTGTTAAGGCTTTGGAATGCTGCAGGGATTTGAGGAGGGGGAGCGGAGGTGACGGTGCAGCGCTACATTGTGGGGGTGGGGGATTAGCCCAAATTATTTACAGTGTCTCGTATGCAGGGCTGGTTGCCTCTTAGCCCCAGCCCCATAAGGTTCTGCCGGGCTGCGTTCTGGCATCTCTAAAAAGGTCTGCCCCACTAAATCTGGCACTTCATCAAATGTGATATTAATGACCCGGGATTCATCATGCAAATTCGCAGCGGAATACAAACTTCCGAGCTCAGCTCCTGCGTGTACGCGAGCCCACGGTGATCACTCCCAAGGTCGCCATGAATCTTCTTCAACGGGGCGTCATAAAGCATCTGCATACTTTGACGGAGCGGAAATGGATGGCTCCCTCGTCAAGCCGCTTTGCTCTCTCTCTCTCGGCCAAGAGAGAAAGGCCCCGCGCCTGGATTATGCACATCAGATAAGTTCTTTATGACTATCCACTGAGCCAAAATCAATTTATTTACTGTTATCTGATCCAGCATTTAAAGTCATCCACTTTTACTGAGCCTCACTCTCCAAACTCAGATAATGGCACCTCTTCCTTTCTTTTTTCCTTCTCTCTCACTCTTTGAGAGCAGGTGATATCAGCCGCATAAATGCCAGATAATTACTATTTTTAAATGACAGGCTCTTGTTAAACACCCTAATGTAAGCGATGAAAAACTTCATAAGAGCCATCATGCTCTTTTTTATTCATTCATCTCGACTATGATAAATAAAAACGCATGGGGCTAATGTCCTCTCTCTCTCTCTCTCTCTCTCTCTCTCTCTCTCTGCATCCTTAATTCTTGTTTCCCACGCAGAATATACAAAGCCAGGCGTTCTTCTATTTCACACACAGACTGTATACGAGGTCTGCAGTGTTTCTTGTTCTTCCTCCACACTCTCTATTGCTGTTAGCCAAAGGATGAATAGCGCAGCGTATGCTGCATTGTGCTCCAGGTTTAAGACACCTACTGAGGCCTGCACCTGTTTCTCCTCGAGCTCTCTCCGAGCCAGAGAACCTTCCTCTTAACTGTCCGGCATCACCTCCACATTTTTAGTTTCGTTCTAGGGATTGGGTGGGGGTGGTTGTGTGGTTGGAGGTTTTTTTTTTTTTCCCACCTGGCAGCCCCTCACCTTCTTCATCCTCCCTCATCATATCGAGAGACGTACCAAAGACATTCCAGCTCCACCTCGGCAAACAGTTCTTAGATCATCGTGCCGGGGCTCCTCTCCACGGCAGATGCCGAGAAGACAAGGGCTCTGACAGCCCTCTGCTGCCTGCTGTCTAGCGGTGAGACGAGTGTTAAATGTTAATACAGTTCTCTGCTTTTGCTGAGCTGCAGGACCTGCTGGACAGCTCCCTCCGATAAGCCCACACTGGGATCAATTTACAGCGCTAGAGTGTTTACGGCGGTGATCACTCTGGTGGCTGCAGGGGAGCGAGACGGTGCGGCAGTGTAGCCTGCAGGTTGTGTGTTCGCATCCCGGTTGGAGAGCTGCTGCACTGTCCTTGAGGAGGTTATGCATGTGTCCAGCGAGGAGATATACCACATTCTGTCTCTTTTATTTGGACTAGAAAAAGGTGCAATTATGTTATTAATATTATGGTTCTTAAAAGCTTAACATACAATACCCACTGAACATAATGCACGGTTGATTTAGCTATAAAGCACAGGGAGAAAAATGGCCTCTATAAATATTTACCAAACCGCCCACTAGTATACTTTAAAATAATAAAGAAAAGCAAGGCAAAAAAAACAGAAAGTCAACATGCCCATTTATCAGACGCATATGTTTGTTTGCAGGCTGCTCTTGGCCCGCTGTCCAGCTGCAGTGGTTAGCCGTGTGGGACTCATCCTTTCATGCCTGCCTATTATTCTCCCCTCTACCTACTGCAGCGTATAATCCCATACCGCAGCGGCTTGTGTGCAAACAGCAGAGACAAAGCCACAGCTGTCCCCACATTGCGCTACACCTTGTGGGCACGGCCACGCACTACGCCTCCCTCCTGCCCTCGCACATCCTCTGAGCCCGGGAGGCCAGCGACTCACCGACTCCATACATTCTTAACGTACATATTTATATTTCCTAGCCCTTTCCATCACGGTCACTGTGCCCGTCGCATCGCGTGGGCCACACCTGGACTCCGTATGAGCTTCTGTACGTATCCCAGAGATCATTTCTTCAGCCCTCCCTGCGTCTCTCAGCACGGAGGCTGCAGAAACACACTCCACTGTCCTCATTTACTCAGCCTTACACAACCGCATGTTGCGAAGGAAGAAAAAGAGAAGATTAAGGGGGGAGCGGGTGGTTGGAGTCTGTAAATGTCCAACAGCAAACCCAAATAACGGAAAAGTGAACGCCACAGTTTCTATTTCGGGCAGGGTGGAGAAAAAAAAATTACAAGGGAAGCAAAATTATTTAAAGCCTCCCAACCCTGGCTTTGTCTCCGGCAGCACCTTCATAGCCTTTCGGCCTTTGATGAGGCTCTCGAGGCTGTTTGACCCAGATAAAATAAAGGATTCTGTGCATTTGGGAACCTGGTATTAAAGGCTTCTCTCCTCTCTCTCCAAAACATATTTCGCAGAAGAACAAAGAGGGGAGACGCGGTGCGCTGAAATGGTGTCAGGATTGAGTAGGCATCACGCACCCCATTGCCTCTCCTCTCACTTAATCATCAAAAGAAGTTAAAATGCCAGTAGACATAATGAGGTTGAATAGCAAGAGCACGGCAAGCCCCCCCCCCCCCCCCTCTCTCTCTCCACTCCATCCTTAGCCCTCTCTGCTGAGCTGGTTTTGTATTGTACAGAAGATGCAAAACAAAATAATTAGGTCACCAAAAGATCTGAAAAAAGGAGCCCAGTTGTGCTTTTTTCCCTTTAATAGGATGGTCTTAGCACTCTGTCATTTTTAAGTGGAATTAGCCAACCACTGCGCCCTGAACACCGGCTCCGCTCCGTACTCCAGAAAAAAAGAGAGAAGGGGGGAGGGGGAGGGGGGGGTGACACAGAGGGACAAAACAAGAAACGCTCCGAGTCTCGTAATGACGCCAATCCTTCAATTATTCAGCATACTATGTCTGAATATCAAAGCCCCAAAAGTTCAAAATGGAGGGGCCCGTGGAGGGCCCTTTGCTGGGCCCGGTGATAAGGCCACTGTATTGTTGCAGTGCTGTCTGTAGATATTGATCTGCATCCTCTGGGTGGGCTCTTGGGTGGGGGGTGAGAGACAAATCTGTCTGCTGCCTAAAGCCCACACACTCATCCCATGCTATACAGGGAAATGAGTTGCCATGGACACATGGACAACTGTCTGCCACGAAAGCCGGTTTGATTGACGACGTGCCGGAGCTTTGCCGCTGAAAAGCTGTTTGTTTCCTGCACCTCCGCTGATGATGGACCGCCTAATATATGTTGCATAATAGATTTCCAGACACCCTTTTTTTAAACCATAAAAAAATACTTAAACTCCACTCATCTTGGCATGACTGTGCTCTCAGAGGGGTTAGCTACACACTGCAGAGGCCAGTGCAATGATATCGGTGGCTTTGAATCATTCCTTTCATTACCAGCCATGTCATCTCCAGCAGCTCAGAAACAATGCATACTCATATCAAGTGCTTTCTGGACAGCGCTGTTGCTCCTGAAATCAGACAATGATTTTCTATACGACTGTGTGGTGCATTCAGTCTAGTAGATACATTATACACTGGAAAATAGGGCCTACTTGACACTGATTCGTCTACTTCAGTTCTCGACACACGTGAACCACAATAATCAAAGGCTATATCATGACAGGAGCTAGATTTGAATAGAATTGGGACCTATTTTTTACTACTCCAGTGCTGCACTAAGTGGACGTTATCAAACTCTTATTTATTGCTTTGTTGTTGTGTAAAGATTACAAAAGGTAAAAAATACTAATAAACATGAAAAAATCATTAAGCAACAGTTTGGATGCAGGAATCACACTGGACTGACTTTTTAAAAAAAACATGAAAATAAAACTCTGACAACAGCAGATGAACTGGACAGCACCTTTTGGCCAAATTCACTGTGTGACCTCACAATGTGAACCCACTGCTCCCTCCGATGGTGTACAAGACTCTGACCTCATAGTCCCTCATAGAGGATTTTTAGATGCAGAGAGATGAGATCTTTTTTTTCTCTAAATATTTTGAACCTTTTCTCAAAATTTATTCTCAGAGGTTAATCAAATATTAAATATCAGAATATTTTCCACTACACACCTGACCGATCCATACTCGGATTAAAAGATCAGGATCTGAGGCGAAAAAGTGATCAGGACATCCCTAAAAATTATACCAGCCCGCTTTGGGTTTACGCACCATTTTTTAATTGGATCGCACCACGGCTACAACTACTTTCCCCTCATTTTTGGATGTATTTTATTGCTGTACAAAGACTGCCCCTTCAAGTTACTACCAAAGTAGCAGCGCTAATGGTCAAGGACATACATTTGCATATCGAAATTCGTTTGCAAAATCGAGTCCTGGATGTCTCTGGCACAAAATCTCACCATCATGCCCATTCCATTAAAACGAATAGGATTTCACTCACAAAGTTTCACTGAGTGAAGTCTAGGACGACTCATCGATTACCAGAACGTGAACAAGCGAGCGCTCAAAATCATACCTTAATTTATGCAGAGCACACAGAACAAAAGAAGTAAAGGACATAATCCAAAGTAAATGTCAACACTGTATATAGTTGTGAAAGAACAGAACAGGCAAACCCAAATGTGCTGTGTGTTTGCATTTGATCGGTATTAAAGCAAACACATAGCTGAGAGTTGGAGTGGAGAGACCTCTAAACAGGTTTGAACTGACTTGTAAAGCCTTCCTTTCCACAAAGATGAGCTTTAATTAACACACCTTTGCTGCTCAAACTGTTCATATGCTCTTACTACCTTTCCCATCTCACTCCCTCAGACGTTCATATTTACACTCCAGCTCTTACACGTCATACAAAATACATGACATATGCTCCGGGGCTCCTATGAAACACGATCCAAGCAACAGCGAACAAGAGACATATTCAAATCACACCTTCCAATCAGCTCCCCAACCTCTGCCAAATTACCAGTGAAATATTAATTTATCCAGGCAGAGATGGACGCCTCACAGCATCGCTAAATTGTGCGTGCTCGTCCCGAGAGCTGGGGCAAGCTGTGGCCTAATAACTTCAGCCATCCTTCAACCTGAGCTCGGAGCTAACACCTCAAATATTCAGAGGCAAAGGAGCTGACTGTCTGTGCTATTCAGCTCTGTTGTGTTGATCAAAACACGTCACACCGTGCCTACGGACGCAGAGAGCGATGGAGGAGAGGAGAGAAAAAGAAGTAGGATTATATAGGCTATACACACTCACAAAGCACTGTTGATTTATGAAAGATTTAAAGAGTTAAACACAACTCGTTTTGATTTCTCTGTGGCAGAACAGAGGTGAAAATTGGTTCTTGTTCTCTCTGCAACGAGACACACTTTGCAATTATTAAAATTACAATTCAAGTGTGTCATTTTCAAATCACACCTGCTTTTTTAAATGCTACATTATTATTTTATTTATGATGAGGTTTTGGCAAAACACCAAAGAACTTGAAAACTGCCAGTCTACGTTTAAACTTCAAATCTGAAAAAAAAAATAGAAGAGTGTCCTGCTGGTGTTTCTCGACCTAAAAGACTTGGAACTTGATTCATGAAAATCATCACAATTCTGGTAAATTAAATAAATAAATAAATAAATATCGTACTGGCGCCCCCTCCAGGGTGTGTTCCAGCCTTGCGCCCAATGATTCCAGGTAGGCTCTGGATAAGGGTTACAGATAATGAATGAATGAATGTGCACACTAATGTAGGGATCTGGAGCCCACCAACCCGCACGGTCCAAAACAGGACCACCCAGTCAGTTATCTGCCCAAGTCAGAAAAATGAAAGCCGTTCTGATTCTGCTCCGCTTCTGACGTCAAGTGCAGAGACTTTAGAATTGTCCCGCCCCCTTGTGTGAGTCTCTCCAATCACAGAACAGGCCCTGCTTTTATTTGAGAGCACAAAATGAAGTAAAATAGAGCACAGAGAAATAAGAGCACTTGGTAAGCTCCTCGCTCCTCACTGCTGTGCACTCGGGTCCGGTGAACAGCGAATGGCTCATAATCATTTAAAGGAATGGGGCCTTGGTGGTGGATCCTTGTGGTGATTTGACGTAAGCAGGTCACAGAAGTTTCATTAAGATCTCAGAACTGTGTCCATTTGTGGTAAAAGTGGGCAATATGTTCATTTTAAATTCACAGATTGCTGTGAGAATATTTCTAGATGTATTCAGCTTGTTGTCGTCTAGAGAGAGTGTCTCATTTCTTACTCACAGTCTCATAATGAGGAATATAACATGCACTGAGTCCACGTGAGATGATTTTTACTTAACGAGACATCATTGTTTGCAGTGTGTGCTTCAGGAGTAGCTACATTAACCCCGTCCCCCTGCTGGTGAGTCCAGGCCGGTTCACTGAGCCTTCTTCACTCTGGTGTTTTTTGGCCTTGTGCTGCATAATTCGGTGGACGAGCGAGGTCAGCAGACCAGAGGAGCTTGGCCAATCAGAATGCGGGAAGATCTCGGCTCAGCTGGAGGCCTCTTCTTGATGGGGGCATTCACTGCGGCGATGCAGGATTTCTCTCTCTCTCTCTCTCTCTCTCTCTAATTACGGCACAGCCTCGGGCTTGGAAGGGGCTCGGCACCAGCACCGTTCGCCTCAACAACTCAGTCAAAGCAAAAGAGGAGGTGGAGAGGATCCTGCACCAAATTTGAAACTGGAACACTCAAACCCACGTCTCAATCTGGACACTGTGCATTCTCACGCTATAGATATCATACATTAAGTGGCCAGTCCACTGAATTACTGCATGGACGACAGGGTTGTGGGCATTTGCCCTTCTGTCAACGTGCTCAGCTCACAGCGTTCTCTGATGTCTGCTTATATTTGCATGGCATTCATGAGTCTGATTAAATATTGATGAGCATTAATGAGACAGTGCCCCCTCCCTCCGCCATTTCTCCATTAAAACACGACCCAGATTTTTTTTTTTCTCTCCAGAAGACTCAAATAATTGAACGGCTGTTTCCAGCCTTGAGCAGACGGGGCATACGTGTGCCAGTCGGCGAGACAGGGCCGGGGTTATTTTTGTTAATTATTTTTTCTTTCTTTTTTTTTTTTTTGCATGGCTCTCAGTGACTCACTTGATGTGTTGAGGTTTGTTTCTAATGAGCTGCCTGCTAGCTGGCATGCAGCTTCATCTCAGAGCAATTACACTGGCCCTAATCTACGGAAAAGCCCCACCACCCCCCCTCCCCTCCTAACAACCCTCTCTCCTGGCCTTTTTTCGGCCCCTACCAACCGTCCGACCGAGAGGAAGAGCTGCCGTCACAGCTGAGTGAAGTCCCCACTGGACGGCGTTCACCAAATCAACGGGAGCTGACATTTCTTCATTTGGACGTGTTAAACACAAGGCTCATAAAGCAGCAGCGTTCGGACCCAATCTCTCAGCAGCAGGATAATTACTCTGCGGCTGCCACAGGACACACATGAACAAGAGTGCACCACTGGCGTTGGCTCAATCTTCATACACACATGTTAGTATAAGCATATTTGTAAGGCCCTTAGTAAAATGTATTGTTTTGGTTTTAAAGCCTATACAATATTCATAGGCAAGTTTTCATAACATCATGAGGACCTCACGTGTAAATAACAGAAACACGCATAAAAGAGACTACTCCATTTTCTCTCTCTTGCCATAAAAATCAGTTCAGAGACAATACAGAAGAGGTGAAAAGAGAGGCTGTATCATTATAAGGTCCTAACGTATAAATACAAGCACTTACAAAAACTACTGTCTTCTCCCTCTTTTTTCTGTCTCTCACACTCTCCATAGGAATGAACAGAAAAATGTCCTACATGCTTTATCTCTCTCCATCTCTCTCCTTTTCCGATGTGAACGCTTTCTCTGTTGCTTGCTATGGTCAGTATTCATACACTAGCAAATCATTCCCCTCCTCTCTTTCTCACTCTCTCCCCCTCTCTTTTTCCCCTCTCGCTCTCTCCCCCTCTCTATTTCCATCTTTGTCTCTATCCATGCATGCAGTGCTAGCGTGTCTACACACAAAAAAAAAATGGCCATGAAGTCGCCAACAGCAAGACAGCGCTGACGACGAATACCAGAAAAACAGTCGCACACCATCACCGTTTAAACTGCAGAGACACACACACACACACACACACCAGTTTATCTATGGCAGGTTCTCACTGCAGACAATCTGAAGACAGAAAATAGAAAGTGTATTCTGGTATAAAATTAGTCCTGTGGTGGATTTACTGTTCATTCGTGATTACAAAAATAAATAAAAATAAATAAAACTGAAAAACATCAACACCTTCGGCCTGATATCAGATTTACAGACAATAACTATAATCAATGATGCAGTAATACTGATCCAGGCAATATAAATAAGTGGTGGGCATTCATTTATTAATTAATTATAAGTACTGAAACATTTTCCTCCAGAGTCCACCGAGGCTCAGTCAAAGCAAAAGAGGAGGTGGAGGGGATCCTGCACCAAATTTGAAACTGGAACACTCAAACCCACGTCTCAATCTGGACATTGTGCATTCTCACGCTATAGATATCATACATTACGTGGCCAGTCCACTGAATTACTGCATGGACGACAGGGTTGTGGGCATTTGCCCTTCTGTCAACATGCTCAGCTCACAGCGTTCTCTGATGTCTGCTTATATAATATAAATAAGTGGTGGGCATTCATTTATTAATTAATTATAAGTACTGAAACATTTTCCTCCAGAGTCCACCGAGGCTGGGTTTGTGAAAACACACCTCAAATAAAACTCAGTTGTAAATAAATAAATTACTGTCCACTCGTGCGTAGAACACTCAGATCAAATCCTCCTATTCGTCCAGGACTTTTATTTCAAATCATTACTGGATACAAAATAAACTACAATAAAAGCAGAGCGTCTCCTCTGGTCTAGTCACATGAACAGAACACACGGTGCTGCTCTGGGGGTCTTTCTCTCTTCATTCAGGGGTCCATCAGCTTCTAACGTGCTACACTTCTCACTCAACACTCTTTATTATGGAAATAAAACACACCTTCGTGACTGATTTAACCAAAAACAAGAAGAGGTGAGTATGAAAATAAAAGGTTTTATGACGGTGTCAGTATTTATTTTTAGAACCCTCACGTCTCACCTGAGCCCCCTTCACAGCTGCTGCCAGTTTTAAAACCTGTTTTAATCGGTAACAACACCCTGAAATGTTGTTTGCATTAATAAATAAATGTGCTTAAAAATTTCAAATAGACATCAAACGCTGAAAAAACAACCTCATCTTTTCAGTGTCCCCCTCTGGATTTACTCTGCTATAGGAATGGGCGACATGTTTCTATACCACATCAATGTATGTAAATAACTGAGCCGGTGTTCCTGGACCCTAAAAAAAATACACTCTCTTCTTGTTGTGCTCACACTAGAGGCTATCAACACTTGTAGTTTCCTCTCTGCAGCAAATGGTGCTTTACCCCTCATCTACAGCGCTCCTCAAAATGGCCCCTGCCACTTCAGGGTGTTTTAATAGTTCAGCCAGGGTCAGAGTCAGCTGAAGCTATGGGGTGTGGTTATCATTTAAAGGGCTCATGTCCCGCAACTTTTGTATTGTACCCCATCCTGAGTTCTCCATTTTACGGTGTAACAGCCTAGATGTCAAGAACCCTTTATTACATCAATAATTATCTCTGAACAAAAATGACTGGTTCCAATTTTAATGCGATTTTAAACGCCATCGAAAACTGTCCCTATAAAAAGCAAGTAATCAGGAGCTTTAAAGATAGAAGATAGTGCAGACACGTAAAATGAGAAATGGAAAGGATTCTAAACAGCAGAACAGCTGCAAAAGCAAACAGACATTATCGCAAATGCGAGAAACTAATCACTCAAACTCACACACACACACACTACAGCAGACACACAAACTGGAACACATGTGCCCAGTGAGGCCTAGCAGATGGTCTCCGCCTCCATTTCCATACATACATCACCTTTCTCTCTATTTCCTGTCTCTCTTTTCTCACGCTCTCTTTCTCCCTCTCTCTCTCTCTTCCTCTGTGAGCTGATCATTCAGGCTCAGCACAAACGGACGAGTTGGGACACCCACAGTCCTCCTGTTTGCAATCAAACAAAAAAGCAGGCGCTATAAAGAGCTCGTAAACAGTGGAGACAAAAGAGGTGATGCTTCAGAGCCATGGACCGTGACACATGTAATAGGGCCGTCTCTCACTGCTTACTGAAGGTTATGGTGCCTCATCATCTCCTGATGACACGAAACATCACTCATCCCATCGACTGCTACACCGTTCTGAAACCTGAGAGTGGGACATGATAGCGTGCTGTAGAAAGAGTGCGGTCCTCTCTCTGCAAGAGAGGGATACGATGCTACACCTGTTCTGCAGAAAGAGTAGAGCACACCTTTCTGTTCTTTCTGCAGAAATTAGTGTCTGCTCTATAAAGAGGTGGGATGTGATGGAACACCTTCCTGGAGCTACGCAGGAGTCGGATACAGAACATCTGAACAAACACTTTGAATTATTTTAAGATTCATCGAGCTTTTATTATGAAAAATAATGGCTATTTTGTGGATATGCTCAGCTCACACACACACACACACACTAACAAGATTAAACACCACCACCCACACATGCTAACCAGGCTAACCCCCAAATGTACACTAGACAAGTGCCTTAAAACAAAAGAGAGAGAAAACATGCATTATCATCCCACCAGTTGATAGCGACTCCCTGCCAAATCACCACCGTAAATTTGAAGTGCTCATTCCTACACTGGAGTTTAATCGATGAATCGCGACAGCTTCATCGGATGTTCCTTTAGGGATAAGTGTGAAACTCACAGGTTATGTTTGAACAGGCATATGAACAGAGGAGCTGATGTTTGCTAAAGCAGACGTGCTCCAGAGCCTGAGAGACGCCGAGGTGAACTGAAGGACTCAGGACTTTTAATCATCTCTAATTTTGCATTCTGACTGACAACTCCCTTCAGAAACACAACTTTGAAAAGAGGGGCGCTGATCTGAGTTGTGCTGCTTCAAGCTGAGGGGGGAGACGCCCTTGTGGGTTAAAAAATATATAAATCAAAGGAACTCACATCTTTTAAAATGATTACAAACATATGCATTAAACATGAACAGCTGAACAACACTCTTAAATGTTAACGCTCTTAAAACATGCCTGAGAAACTTGTGCCCACTTTATAACATTTAATTCTGCAAAACTAGTGATTATCAGACACACTCAGAGCAACGTTCCTATTCATTACAGCAAACAGAACATAGTGGACTAATGTTGATGACCGTATACAAATCTAACAGCTAAAACGTAACCTAAGATAAGATTCGAGGCTGTCGTATGGGAGGAGTCAGAGAGTGAGAGGGTGAGAGGGGTTCGGTACGGAGGCTGCGCCATCAATAAATGAGTAACAAACAGAGCAGAGGTAACACAGGGGGGAGAGAGAAAGAGAAAGCTGAAGAGAACGAGAGAAACAGAGAGAGCAGCTCCGCAGAGTCAGCACAGATGGGAACAGCCAAGGAGAGGGGGTGGAGGTGGAGGAGGAGGAGGAGGAAGAGGAGAGAGGGAGAGGCATCGCGATAGAGAGGAGAGAAAAGAAAAGAAAAAAAATGAGAGAAGCACTCTATGTGTTAACACTCATTAACCTTGTGATAAATTCTCAGGGTCCTGTTCACAATTACTTCTCGTCCTAAACACACTCCCTGTGTCTTATTCACTATACAGTGCACTATTGTGGGGATCCATCGTTTTGTTGTAGTAGTGTCCAAAAAAATAGTGTGGAATTTACAGTGCACTCCCACACTGCAGCTCAAAAAGTAGTTTATAACCCATATCCACTAGCGGATACCCATAATTCACTGTGTTGTTTAGTAAAAACCTGCCAGAATTGTTCACTATCCTCTTGAATTCAGTTCCCTATAATAGTGCACTATATAGTGAGTAATATAAAGAATGGTGGATAGGGATTTGCTTTTGTTGTTATGGACAATACTGAGATCATTATAACATACCAGTTTATAATATTCAAAACACTTCCCTCTGATTAAAAAACACATGAAACACTGGACACCAACTGTTGGGGTCAAACTGACCCTGAGGAAAAATAATTAGATAAGAGCAGTGTTAAGTGAAGAGTGTAATTTTTAAACAGTCAGGAACCTGTTTGGAGAGTATTCTGTTCTGGACAAAAGAATGAATAATAAACGACAAAAAGCAGCTGATAAATAAGGAAACCATGTTTCTGAGCAGTGCTTCAGCTGATATTTAAATTGCAATTAATATTTTAAGGATGCAGACTAATATAAATATCTATATCACAAAAACTGCACATTTGCAAATTGCGACTGCAACGCAAAAAACGATTCATCTTCCAGCCCTGATTCTAGCCCACAAAAATCAATGCAGTTGCATCAGCACCTTCGGATCAATGCAGACTAAAAGGATACAGGACGAGAGAGGTGAGGTACTAATGAGTGAAAGATGGAGAGAGGGTAGCCACTCGACAGAAGGCTGGGGAGGACAGATTGAGGTTTTTTTTTTTTTTTTCTCCCATCGAGTCCGACCACCACGCCTCCCACTCCGCCCACTCCGGGTCAGGAGAAGGTCCGCAGCGCCAGAGGTGAGCGAGAGCGGCGAGAGACACGGCAGCGCACTGGGGTCAGGTGAGGTCTCTCAGGGCTCGGTTTAAGCCTGAACTGCTGCAGCAACAATCTCAGCTCTAACGCCTGTGGCCCAGCAGAGTCCACTGAACCGAAACCTTTCTGCACACACTGTTTTTCTGTGTGGTTTCTGAGACCTGTTTCAGTAACTGCAGGCGCCTAGGGTCACTAGTGGCTCTGTTGGTGGGAGGCCATTTTCTTACACTGATAAACTCTCTCGAGCTGAGGATTCAACTGATTAAAAATAAACATTTATGGGATTTAAAGCAGAGGTCTTCAATTACAATTCAGTGACATCCAGGTGTTAAGACGTCCTCCCAGCAAAGGTCCACAACTCAGGATCTGTGCTTGGTTTCTTACTGGTATTTCACATTGCTGTTCTAGATTAACATCCCTCTTTTGGACCATGTAAGACCCACTGTCTTTCTCCATCCATTCACCTTTAAACACTCAATGTTCTGCATCAGCTTTCTAACTCTAGTGAGCTGGCCACCTAGGGTCAACAACCCATAACTGGCTCAGTTGAGTAGGGAAGCTATTGTCCTATTAACTGGATTAGCAGCGTCTACCGTCCATCGCCGCTACCGCCTTTAAAAACACTTCATAAACTTTATTATTTATTCTCATTAATTTATTAGAAATGGGTCAAACATCCGAATAGAACCATCACTCAATCCCAGTCTGGACCAAGGGTAGATGCAAAGCTGAATGAAACCAGTTAAACTGCTTGTTACCACAAGTCATTTATGACGGCCTACAATTTCAGGAAATATAACGTATTACGTCAAACAGTGTCAGAAACCACAAAAGCAGTTTAATCCAATTTAATCCGGTTTCAGGAAAGTGTTTGATGATTTATGCATGCTGTTTACATGATGAGAACCGCTGGGATATAAGCTTTCGTAATGTATCACACTGTCATTCTCTATAGTTTTAGTGGGAATTGTTTTTTTTATTGCCATTTTTAAATAGTAGCTCTGCTATGACTACAAAGTTAAATTCAGCCTCTTTGAGCAAGATGCTTTAAAGTGCTATTCATCCAGACACTAAATGCAAATCTATTACAGTAGCACAGCAACAGAAGAGCTCTCCAGCTGTTCCTGTAAATGACAGTAAAGCACTTGCGATGTGTAGGACGTCAGCATGTGTTTCCATGCTTTACATTACATTTACATCTTAATGTGACATTGCTTTTAATGCAGTGGTCCATTAGTCGTCAGAGAAAATCGCATCACGTTATGAACTCAGTTTTACATTGACATTAAAAAGGCCAGTGCAGACATTTTGCCAAATAAGCTCATGATTCAGTTGTTTGTTGTGCAATAAATACATGAAGATAACTGGAAATGTACCAAAGCAGATCAACTCTGCCCTGCAGCCGAGGAAATAACTGCTCTCAGGGTGCGCTGTGTGCCTTCAGAAATATTACGCGCTATAGCGTATTACCTAAGAGTGCTTTGTGAAGGAGGCCTGAATTCGTTTGGACTCCACCTTTCACTCTACCATTTAACCAGCCCCTCTTATTCCTTTCCTTACCTATTAACCTAGACGCAGCAAAATGATTCCAGATCAGTGTATAAGAGCAACTCCCACACAGAATCAACAAGGCTTTTATATTTCTTTAGAAATAAATAAATAAATCTAAAATAAATACAGTCTTAGAGTTCCCGAATGCCTCAGCCTCGGTGAAACAATATTCAAATGCACTCCAGAGCACGCTGACAGCTTTATGTTTCCACAGAGAGCGGTTGTTATGAGTCTCTTTTGTGCCCTGCTTGGAACCCACATTCGGTTCCCTCTGCTGCCACTAGAAACGGCTGGGGACGCTTTGTGCTCTCCTGAGCTGTTCACAGAAAGACCCACTCGCGCCAATATTTACAGTGTGCCGTACGAGTGGGGGGCAAAGTTACTTGCCTGTGTGAGTGGACTGATTCATATTTGTGCCCGGAGTAATAGTGAAGAAAGGAAGAAATGCAAGCACAGAGTCTCTTCCTCACACATCCTACAGCTACATTAAGTACGATAAGAAGAAAACCTCACTGAACTTCTTTATCCCAAGGCAAATCTCTCACTCTGCGGTCCCAGGAATGGATTTCAATCTTAGGTTTTATTTATATAATTACCGTCTTCACTTAAAGTTCTGGAAAAGGCTCAGATATAAGAATGCAGCAAATCTGAGTTATCCACAGGATTTTCTCTATTACCTTAAAGTATATTGTTGTTTTACTTTTTATTTTCACTGTTCTTTTACTTTATTCTACCCACTCAAGTGCCCCAGTCTGACTGCTCAAACGGGACAACGGTGTACTCTTAGTACTTGAGGGAACATATTCTTTTTTAAAATATATTTTCAATATTTTATTTCCAGTCAAACTAAGATATCTGTCTAGTACCTCCTTCTTCTGTGTTGGTATTACGCCTGAAGCCACAGCTCATTTCTCAGACAAGATTTGAGCCTTTAACATATGGACCGAAATATACAGCTTCAAATATTCCAATTAAAATCATAAAAAAGACGACGTAATTCAAGATAAACAAGTCTCAGTCACAATACTATGATTTTAAAGCATCCCTGAGTTTGGGGAAGACACTATATAAGTGATGGTGAATATGATTATGGCTGAAAGAATTTAAAGCGCTGCAGTCCTATTCTAGCCTGTGTTATCAATGTCTTATGACCAGCTTTAAACAGAAGCATTTAGCTTCTATAACAAACTTAGACCAGTCAGAGACAGCTGGACACTGCTCTGCGTATAAGACCCACAAACACAGCTGACTGACTGGACCTCTACATTCAGCAGCCGGAATTACAACCAGATGTTCATGTTCTTCAGTAGATACCAAGTCCTGGGCCTTTCATTTACAGAAAATCATTTTTAATTACAATTTAAATCACAATAATGGACAGAAAAAAACACAAATTAGTGTTAAATTAGAGTTAAAGTCCACCTCAAAGCTCAGCTCTGCGTCAAGGGAACACTGAGACCCCTTTCTGGCAGGTGTACCCCTCCATCTCTGTTCTGGAAGTGTGATGCCTGTGCTGTGAAGTCACATGCACAAACTGAATGCAAAGATTTAAAAAAAATAAAACAAACAGCAGCTCTGCTCGCCGGCCTGAATGAACCACAGCTGTAGTCACATATATTCACAAAGTCTTACATCTCAGCTAAAAATAGCCTCAAAGACCCAGATTCCTCAGTTCACTCAGTACACATGAAAACACACACACACATACAGCTTCACTATCTCTCTCTCTCCTTCTCTTATGCGCTCATGCACACACACACACTTCAGTGTAAAGGCGAACACAAACAGACACAAGAACATATGTGTTAATAAAAGAGCACACGCGTGACCAGCTGGTCTGTGTGTTACAAGCTTCTAAAATCTGATTATCTCTTTTATTTCATTTAGAAAAGATAAAAAAAAATGTGCTGATGCTTTTCAATCGCCACTGAATTAATTAGACAGTGCCGTGCAAATATGTGAAGCTTGTAAAGCCCCTTCGCTGGACAGTAAGTGTTTATGCACTGAGAAAAACACTACAATAAATACAAATAACAAGAATACAGCTCGTATACTTTACGCATGGCATTAAACATTTCCAAACCTCTGCTTCTGGCAGACTCTGGTTTATTACTGGGTGTAATTCAGGACCAGGTTCATCAGATTAGTCCTTCATTCACTGATAAACTGTTGTTACGTTTTATTGCGTTAAATATATAGGCTGCTTTTACAGCACGAACCATGGTTTTAAATAGTGTGCTTAAGAGTGCATAAGTGCAGTTATATAAATATATATGCGTGCACTGATAATATTTTCATGCCCATTTCCAATGCCAGTATTCCAGTTTATTTACAGTGTAATTGGCCAAAAGCCGTTGTGAGAGTCCTAAACGGACTCACAAACACACACCATTTCCAGTACTCTCTGGTTTTAGCTGAAATTGCAGTATAAATAATATTATGAGCTCTGTAACGGGCCCAGACGTTTAAAACCCCTACATTTAAACACCCATTTAACCAACAAGAAATCAACAGAAGGTCTACATCAAAACTAAAAAGGCACACGCTGCACAGCACAATGACTCATGTTTAATTATGCTGCGTCATTTTGGTCCAGGGATAATGGCACACGTGCACTTCCCGGTCTCACGTTATTTATCTTACAACTGGGTAAAATAAATTAACCCACTCCCTGACTGTGTGTCTGAAGCCAAAGGTGCTGATCTCCTCCTGATCCTGGCTGACTATAATTGTACGTTTCTAATAGATATATATTTAGACATATATATGTGTTTTAAGATGTATTTATAATTAAACTGATAAAGACAGAAGGTCAGAAAAGGTTAGAGATGTCACTAAAGGTTAATGGTGGCCCGGCTGTGTGGGCTAAAGCTAAATGAGATGGCTTATCTCCATTACACACTCACACACATGGCCACGCCACATCTGATGACTGATCAATACGACAGATCCACTCCTGATCGGATTAATCCTCTCCAGCTGGTCACCGCTGGGTCAGAATTAAAGCAGGGCCGAGTGGAACAGGATCCAGAGTGGAATTGAAGGAGCGAGGTGATACGTTTTGAGGTGTTGTCTGCATGGAGTAGAGGCATGCGTCTGCGCAAGTCTGCAGCCTCAGCACCGGTATGCGCACGATAGAGCAATACACACACCATCTTGTGTCAGGAATGCAGACACACACACACACACACAGAGCATCCTGCAGATGTCTGGACTGCTTTCAGCTGAATCTCTATTTTCCAGATACTAAACTGATCATCCACAAGATTACAACCACTGACAGTTAAGTGAATAATACTGATGATCTGTTTACACTGGCCTCTGTTCATGTTTTGGTCTATGGTTTTGCTGGATGTTCAATGGTTAAAACATACAAAAAGGGGGTCCAGGGAAGGATGACCGGTGAACGGGTGTCAGGGACGTGGGTGCCCAGTTCATTGGGAGTGAAGGGGTCAGTGTGCGTACTAATCCCCATACACAGCAAGCTGCTTTAATAGCATTAACTCTTTCAGCAGTGTGTGCGACAGTGGCTCTTCTGTGGACCAGGCAGGCTCGCCTTCACTCCCTCGACCACCGGTGATCCTCGGGAGCCCATGACCATCTTGACCATGTTGCAGGGTCAGCGGTCATCCTTCCTCTGACCACTACACCACTGACCATCTCTCCTGCTTCCAAGACCATTAACGGACTGATACACCAACTTACCAGAAAGGTTTGAGGTTTGCGTTAGAGTAAAATTAAACCCATTCTTTCTTGTGTTTATCTAAGAGTTAAAGGGCTCCTATCAGATCAGAGTTAATTTACATACATCTCACCTGAAAGGCCAAGTTGAATAAAATGAAGAGGGTTTGGAGAACAGCTGTTCAAATGAATTAAGGCATTGTGACATATGTGTGCATTTTATGCTTCTATTATTTTATATACTGTTTTACAAAATAAACAAAAGTTCATTAATGATATCTAATAATTAAAGCTAATCTCAACTTATTACCCATTCTTTTCAAACTTGGCATTTAATTGTCACTCCACTTCACACACATTTTACCACGTCCTGCATCTCTGAACACACACTTAATTATAAATCTCTCACCACACATTTCTAGAAGATTTAGAAAGAGACAGAGGCCTGAAACCCTTCACAGCGTTCTTCTAAATTTCTGAATTAGAGTTGGGGAATGAGAACAGTTTAATTTTCCACTAGGAGTGCACTGCAGACAGGCCATAGAGAAGGCAGCATCACACACACACACACACACACACACACACCCCAGTCCATTTCATTAGAGATGTTTGAATGGAAAAGAAAGCTAAATGAAAAGTGATGTGCTTAATTTGTGTATCACATCAACACAATCCAGTCTGTCGAGGTAGTTTTGCTGATCACTGTGAAAATGTAAAATATTTAATTCACACAGGAGGTGCATAATCAATAATGATTTCCCTCTTTTTGTTTCATCTCTTTCTCTCTCTCTCTACACCTTCTAGCCCCTGTATCCCCTCCATCCCTCTTTCTCCCGGTTTTCCCATCTCGGTCCACCACTCATTCTCTTCCTCCTCCTCATCATTTCTCTCTCTCTCTCTCTCACTCACTCTTTTCTTCCTTAATCCCTACCTTTCTGTCTATTTCTTGTTTTTCCTCCTATCTCTCTTTTTCTTCATCTTTCCTCTCGGCATCTCTCTCTCTCTCCTTAGTTCTCTTCATCTCTCTCACTATTCTTCTCTTCATCTTTCTTCCTCTCCATCTCCATCACTCTCTCTCCTTTCATCATTCTTCTCTCTCTCTCTCTCTCTCACACACACACACAAACATGCACTCACTCACCTGCTGTAAGTACATGAACGTCAAGGCACAGGAGAGTTGGGGGCACGCGTCCACGCGGGGCAGAGCCACGCACGTGCCGCCCGCGAGCGGATGCTGCATGGCGCTCGAGCCGGAGAAGTCAACCGACGGGTAGCCGAACTGAACTTTGTGGCCAACGGACAGTTCACGTAGACAGTTACGGAGACAGTGGCTTGTGTGACTGAAAACAGTGGGGTTTAACCAGACAATCAGCCGCTGGACTCAAACAAAACGCTCCTCTGCTGGTGCTGGTGTTTGTTTTCCCTCGCAGACTCCGTCTCGGCCCGAATCTCTCACAGAAATCACGGAGAAACCCGAAGTCGAGACGAAAACTGACGGTTGAAGTCGAAGTTCAAATTAACGTTGGTTTTTCAATCGAAACCGTCTGATTTTACCTCAGAATCTGAAGCGCAAAACGGCCCGTTTTTCTCGCTTGTTTTTGTTGAGCTGGTCCTCGCAGACTCCTTGTGCGTCTCCTTTCGTCGCTTTCTGTCCAAAGTCAGTGTCTTTAAATCGATTAAAAAGCGCAGAAATGTCGACTGGTTTAACGGTAGTCCGTCACTTTGCCAACGGCTCTCTGCTTCAGCGCTACTTTCGCGCGCGTGCAATGGTCCGCGTGGAATGGAACGCTCGAGGCAAGAGGGGGCGGGGCTACACCGGACAAAGAGCCAATGAAATATTCGTTTGCAGGCATGTGGGCGGGGTGACGCGCTTTCTGTGTTGGGAGGGCTTTGTTTTTTTGTTGTTGGTTTGTTTGTGTATATCTGTACATATGTGTGTGTATTTATCTGTATATTTGTTCATTTATCTATGGCTGTTTTTCTTACATGAATTAAAATGTAATTTTAATTGTTTCTCATTATGGGGCACTAAATAATTGTCATAAATTATTAAAAATATATTTATAAATATAAATATAGTCCGTTTTAGGGGAGAAATTAGATTTTGATATTGAAATTATTAATAATTAAAAGCTTGAGTGCGGATGTTGAATTACATGTCTTTGCAAAACGCACCCTAGCAGCCTCACATGAGTAAGGTTTGTATGCTTACTGCTTACTGTCAGGTGTGGGCTACAGGGCTATAAAGCTAACCCCCAGTGTTAGCAATCTATCCAATACCTTTGGGATGAATTGGGCTGCAGGGCTAATGTCCATAAATGTTTAGACACACAATATATGCAGCAATATCAGGAATTAATTAAGCAGAATAGCTGCAGAGTAGAGCTAGACAAAAAAAATAAAAAATAATCAAACCTATCTCAGAAAACTGGTCAACTCATTTCTCTAAAGAGCTAAAGGCCCACTGTAAGAATCCTACAAATAAACTCAAAAATGTAGCATCTTTATTTATTTAAAATAAATATGGAAAGCCTGTGCCATTCATAAAACTCCAGTTTGACCAGAGAGAAGAGTCCAAAGGGATTAAAAACCTCTCACAGCTTCCAAAAAAGAGCATGTACCTGAAGTAGAGTGGCATACCGAGGTGGTAAATAATGTATTAAAGAGGCACGCGATGGTTTTAGCAATTCACAGTCCAGAGTGAAAACCTGCTCAAAGATCTATTAACAACAATATAAGCATGACGTATTAACACAATGAAAACACAAACAACCCACAAAAACAAAAGCTATTTGACTCAGGAGCAGATCTGAGGCCTGAGCAAACAACAGCAAACATTACACTACGGTGCTGGGGAAGAGCTCTTTGAATTATTCATGATCTCCTTCTTTAATCTTACTTATCCATTTTTCCCATTACACTCGTAGGTTGCTACCACCCTACACCCCCCCCCCCCACACACACACACCATTGCATGCATTCACACACACACACACATTTCCCACCCCCAGCATTGGCTACATTTAGGAAAGAAGGCATCAGATGCTTGTTACTTTAAAAGAACAAAGTCGTGAAAATGGTGAAAATCGATGGTATCCATGTTGCACCAGAGTATGTAATTAAAGAGGAAGAAAGAAAGAGAGAGAAGGGGGTTGTTTCTTCTTCAGAGGATGAGGTGGTGGAGGAGAAGGAGGAGGAGGAGGCACACGTATTATGGAAAGCGCTTAGCTCTATTTTACTCACGCCTCTCCTCTTACTCCATGCCTCTAGGCAAGGATGTTGCTTTTGCATTTTTTGTTTTTAATTTTCCTGTTCCACACATGATCAACCTCGCTTTCATAAAGAGCGGCCCTGCTCCATATGATGTCTTCAATAACTGTGTAATTACATATAAGCGGATATGCTAATTCATTAGCTGGAAAAGTAATAGTACATTAATAATTAATAATTAGTAATAGTACAAAAGTAATTATAACAATACCACAGCTTATTTCAACACAGAAATGTGGAAAATGGTTAGTAGTCATTTTTAATATTTAAACTATTATTAATTTATATTTGTGTACAGACTAAACAAAGCACATTGGCTCCAATAACTGCCATTAATAACCCATGCAACAGTGGTATGTCTACCACGGACGTGTTCCCGGTTATAGTGTTAATAGCGTGATTGTCCTGCGAATGCTGTGTTTGGTTCTCTATTTCTCCTTTCTTTCCTGCTGTGGCTTTGCCACGTGACAGAGCCCAGTTCCCCTCCGCAGTGCATCTGTCGTCTTCTAGCTTTTGCTGAATAAGTGTGCTCTGCTTGCTCTCTCTCTCTCTCTCTCTCTCTCTCTGCTGTTGTATTATTTGGTCATATACTAAACTGCAGGAACCTTGGACTAAATGAAACACTCCTAAACTATGTATTTTTTCAAGCACATTTTCCCACACTGTTTCTGTTCTATCTGCTGAGTAGTTTCCTAAAATATAAACTGTGCCCTAACTTTGGCACAGGCCACATATCATTGTTTTCACACCTCCAAAAACAGCAACATTTACCAAACAATGCTTAAAAGCTTCTGGCAACATGTTATAAAATATTAAAAACAGAAATCTGATAAAACACTCCTCACAAACGGCTCCATTTACCCACAGAGCTCTCTCTCTGAGAAACGTCTGGGTCTTAATACTGTAGTCATTTGGCATGATTGACAACCCTGCATCACTGCCCTGTATTGAAACATTTTAGTTTCATGATATTAAATGTGAGGTTCATGATTTTAATCCATTACAAATTTTATAAAACTCAGAGAAAGTTTTCACATCATTTGCTAGATCTCCGGTTGGATCGTGTGCTGGAAAAAGGTCCAGTGTTTGTACACAGCCCTGGTTCAGTAAAGCGGAAACAAACTAAACGTCTAGGTCCAAGATGGTTGTATTACACCAAAAGAGGAGAAATACAGCAGACAGTTATCAGACTCTTGGAAGCTGTTTTTAAGACAGTCTCTGTTTGTGTTCACTGTGGCGCTAATGAAACAAGATTAACTTCATTAGAAAGAGAACAAAGATCTTCACTCTCACCAAACAAACACAATCCCCCAATAAATGACTGAGAAATGCCTCTCCTTTTCCTCTGCTGATGACGGATGTGAAGCTTTGTGTGTTTTTCTCTCTAATGTGTGAAAGTATTGACAGAGTCCTGACATTTGAACAAACTGAACGTGACTCCAGTCGATATGTAATCACGCTCGGTAATTATCACTTCATTAATGCGACGTAATTAAACGTCATGATCTTTAAACATCAGCAAATGTAAGATAACGTCACTCTCCGTATCTCCGCTGGTGACGCTTGTCGTTGAATTGACACAACCTGAAAATATCACCTGCTATTTACGCAGGGTCTAGAATTTAGAAATAATGGATAATGGAAAAGAAAAGACACAGTACGGTTTACAATTCAATTACGTTACATCACAGCAACAAGCTGCAATCTGTATCCACAGGGTATTACAGCCAAGACCTCTTTTGGACACCAAAACCCATGGAGCTCATTAAAATAGTGCAGTATTGGCATATAACCTCTGCATATCCTCTGTACACTTTAAGGTTGCTTTCACATTGTTTTATCCTGTTCCTTTCATTTTAAACCAAACCAGAATAACAGTGGGGGGAGGCTATAGTCCGGACCAAAGAACCAGAATCCGTCTGACTTAAAGAGGTGGTCTCATTCTGGATCAAACTGAACCCTGGTTTGCTTTGTGTGCAGTGTGAAACCCCTTTTTTGGATGGTTCGTACGCATTACAGAGAGCTGAGGCAGTCTAAGGGACATTTATCATTATCACAAGGGCACTCAGTTGTTTAGAAGCTGAAGTGCAGCCAGGAGTGGTTTGGAACACAGCATTATTCAGCCAGTGCAGTGAGTTTAGCCATTTAAGGTGGACCCAAAAATGAAAATAATGAGCTGGTAAATAAGGCTGACACTTAAATATGAAGGTTCTTCCTGGGTTCTTTAGTAAAGAAAATGGTTCTGTACAGAACCCTGAACACTCGAATAAACATTGTGATGGAAAATGTGCTGTAGATGGTTGTATATACCACCTTTTTAGAGACGGATTCTCTATGGCATCAAACAGGGTTCTTTTATAGCAATGTCCAGCTTGTTACAATGCAACGACTCTTTATGGCGCCATATGGAACATACAATATAGAAAATACTGTATTGTTTAAGGAACAATAACCAGAACAAACAGTCTGCACACGCAGACATTGCAGCTAGACCAAACAGAGCAGGCGCCCCACCAACCAATGAAGGAGTTCAAACAGTGATGGAGAGAGAGGGAGAATGTGTGGAATGGTGGGAGGTTACAGCAGGGGGCGCTACACATCGCTCTGGATACAGAGGGACTGTACATTGATAAATATTCAGCTTTTAATTTACTCCATTTAAACGTTGGTTCATAAATAAAATGTGTTGTGCCATTTTAAAAGTTGGAATAGGTTTAATACAGGATTTCTGAGTCATCCAGGCCAGTAGGTGTCAGTATATCTTCATGAAGTGAAGGAGAATCAAGGGATATCATATCTGCAGTGCTGAGCCTGACGTTGCAATGACAGACACTCTGTTCTCCTTATTACAACCCAGAGAGGAGGCAGGATGGTTTTAAAGCTGTGAGTTTAAGGTAAAACCGCTATCTAGTGTTGCTTTAAGTGTTGTTTTTGACCATCTTCTCTCAAGCCAGTTAATTAGCTAGTTAGGACACCTCCAAACCCGTAAAAAACAAGCCTTAAGCCACCACCTGAAATCCATAATCTCCTGAAGGCTATGTTCACTGGCGAGTGCTGGACATAGCCACAGAGCATGTGAATGATAATGAACAAGGCTTAGTGAATATGTACCTGCAGAGAGAGTGTGATCAGTGGGTAATCCTTATTACAGCTGCCGCCTGCCATTTTCTTATTTGCAACGGAAAAAATGTCAGTTTTCTTCTCATGGCGAGACGTGAGAGCATGAGAATTAGAGAACTACCTCCGCCTACTGAAGGCCTCCCTGAACCAAACGCACTCCACCGCAGCAAATCGAGGAACGGTGTTTCAGAAGAACACATCTGGTTGTTTACATTATGGCGTCTCAATAATTAATGACACAGTAAGGCCCACATAAAAGATCTGGAACATAAAAACCAACACAGACGTGCGTGATGAACTCTGGACCTCTGCCCCTGATGCTGCAGAACATGCAGTAACCCATTATAGAAATAAAAAAAATACTCACGTGTCCATTTATCATTAAACATTCACACAATCTAAAATGAAGCTGCCTTTCAATAAACACACACATCCTGAGAAGGAACCATGTGTATACATTATATGGGACCCCTAACAGCCATGCAACCCCAAGATTACAAACAGCAGTCACAGCTTTCATTGTTGACACATCAAGCTTCTGATCTGAACACTGTACAGCCGCTCACTGTGAGAACAGCGCAACTCTACGGGTCTGAAAGAATGTTCAGTTGGAGAGAAGAAGAAGAAGCTTGCACTTAGAAAAGGAAATAGACACAAAAGAAGAAGAAACAAAATAGTCACTTTTTGGGATTCGCTCAGATCGTGTGGAGAAGAAAATGCAACCGATTTCTAAAGCTGCAGTAAAACAGAGTGACTCTGCAGTAAAAGAGGCGGGGCTAAGGAAGGACTGGAAGATTAGTGGCGCCAAACAGTCATCCATTTTGCAGTTTGCTAATAAATTTGCTAACTCACCAAACATAAACAGGGCGGCACGGTGGCGCAGCAGGTAGGTGTTGCAGTCACACAGCTCCAAGGGCCTGGAGGTTGTGGGTTTGATTCCTGCTCCGGGTGACTGTCTGTGAGGAGTGTGGTGTATTCTCTCTGTGTCTGTGTGGGTTTCCTCTGGGTGACTGTCTGTGAAGAGTTGGTGTGTTCTCTCTGTGTCTGCGTGGGTTTCCTCCGGGTGACTGTCTGTGAGGAGTGTGGTGTGTTCTCCCTGTTTCTGCGTGGGTTTCCTCCGGGTGACTGTCTGTGAGGAGTGTGGTGTGTTCTCTCTGTGTCTGCGTGGGTTTCCTCCGGGTGACTGTCTGTGAGGAGTGTGGTGTGTTCTCCCTGTGTCTGCGTGGGTTTCCTCCGGGTGACTGTCTGTGAGGAGTGTGGTGTGTTCTCCCTGTTTCTGCGTGGGTTTCCTCCGGGTGACTGTCTGTGAGGAGTGTGGTGTGTTCTCTCTGTGTCTGCGTGGGTTTCCTCCGGGTGACTGTCTGTGAGGAGTGTGGTGTGTTCTCCCTGTGTCTGCGTGGGTTTCCTCCGGGTGACTGTCTGTGAGTCCAAAAACACACGTTGGTAGGTGGATTGGCGACTCAAAAGTGTCCGTAGGTGTGAGTGTGTGAGTGAATGTGTGTGTGTGTGTGTGTGTGTGTGTCTGTGTTGCCCTGTGAAGGACTGGCGCCCCCTCCAGGCTCTGGACCCACCGCGACCCTGAACTGGATAAGGGTTACAGACAATGAAGGAATGAACCAAACATAAACATCATTGATCTTCGGTAACATTTTATAATGAGATCAAATCACGTTCTAAAATGCCTCGTGTTTACCATATCTACATTTAACATGTCCTCCATTTTGTGTCTACAATACTGCTGTACAAAGCCTCGCGCCTTAAGGTCACTGAAATCTGTGGAGCAAAATTAGTCATCACTGTGAAGTCCATTAAAATGAATGGAATTTCACTAGCGTTCACTAGACTACACTGGAACAGACAAGTACAGACAGCAGAAACGTCCCTTTAAAGGTACAGCAGGGGTCGTGTTTCTGTGTGTAACATATCTGTAATTTAAAAATCAAACATTCTCCTGCTCTTTTGTACTTTATGCCCTTTTTACAATTTAAAGATAGTGTTTCTGAGGTTAGAGATCATGAATGGAGCCTATTAATACTTGTGATTTTTAGTCTTTTTAAAATACAATTCTAATTGTCATTTTTAATGCAACAGTTTTAATAGAATGACAAAAACATTCCATTATTTAAATCTTTAGAGGGCACCAGTGAGGGTCCCACCACAGAGACGGGTCCCACCTAATACTGAGGATTTTTTATTTTTTTTTAAACAAGATATTACGTGTCCTCAGAGTGGACAAATGGAGCATATACTTATGACATACTTATGACCAGAGAACATATGGTCAAGCAAAAAAAGATATATATATATATATAATAACGATTCAGATTTATTTTCCCTGTTGTTTTCCTTCTGAGAAATTACAATGTGTGTTTGTGTTTGTTTTGGTTTTGCGTTGTCACAGGGAGGTGCAGTAACTCTGCATCATGTTCAGATCCGTCCGACGCGTCCGAGCGAATGAGCTGTGGCAGGACTCTAGCCACGTTGTCGCTTAGGATCAGGTTGTGTGCGTTTGACTGAGCCGAGGCAGGACTGGACGGCTCGGGGCTGAGCGTCTCCTCCGCTGACAGAGTAATAAAGTAAAGGCAGGATGGCCTCTCTCCACCCGGCACCAGGCAGCTGACAGCCGGCACCAGGTGCCAAAAGTGTGGGGAAGATTGATGAAGTCTCAGTGAGGTGGATCGAGCCGGAGGAGCCGTTGTTAGTGTTATTTTTCATTAGGATCCACCGCTTGCCTAATGTAGGACCTCAACCGGGAAGATGGGCGACATCCGTGGCCACTGAGACATCTGCGGTGCTGAGGACGAAAGAGAGACGTCGAAGTGTGGCACCAAAAATCAAGCTTTAACATCTGAGGTTCATTGTATACTGCTACTGTTCACACTCGGAGGGCATTTTCCCAGTGAGGGTTGTATCTGTGGCTAATGTTTACAGAAACTGAGAGCTCTGTTTCTCCATGTGGGATCTTCCCAGACATAAACACTGCATGCGTTTATATCTAATGAATATTCATATCCGTCAGGGGTCACTCACAACTTTAAACCAAAATAGAGAAATAATTTAGGCAGACATTTGTGATAAAACATTACCCTCCAAGAATCTGTTCCACTCTCAGAGTGCCGGGACAGTGGGATCAGATCATTTACCCTGTAAACTGGGGTGAAGGAATGACACAAACAATGGTCTTTTGCATGTAACCTTTCACAACAAAACACAAAGGAAACAATATGATTACAGAAGCTATATGATCTGTGTATGAATAATTCACACAGAGTCAGCCACAAGAGCAGAGTCTAATGCGCTAACAGTTTTCCATTAGACCTTATGATGGAAATGCTAATATGGCTAACTGGGGATAACAGTCTTTTTCTCCTCATTTTGCAACACGGTGGGATCCTTTACCCCTTCAGACAACAAGGAGGTGGACTTCTGTGCTTCTGAGTGTTGTGAGACTCTCTCCAGCGCACGAAGAGAAGCTGTGTATGAGATAAATCTATCCATGTTTCCCATCTGTTTACATTTGAGCTGTATTCTGAAAACAGGCATGAATTCCAGGCTAAGATTCAGATTAGAGAGAGAGAGAGAGAGAGAGAGAGAGAGAGAGAGATGTCACTGTTTGTTATCAGCCTCCAAAACGTCTTCACGTATGTGACACAGATTTTTTTTTCTACCCAGAGCCTCAACAAACCCAAGCCCATCAGTGATGAGGGTGGGTGCCTGAAGGCTAATCAGAGACTCTCTCTCTCTCTCTCTTTTGCACTATTCCACAATTTAAGGAAAGTCAGTTTACATGACAGTAATTACGAAAACAGATGGGATCCGCCGCTAAAGTGCGGCATTGCGGAGACAATGGGCCCGATGCATCAGGGACTTCGGGGGCCAATGAGGAGTGGAGCCAGATTGTGTGGCAGCTGAGACTGTCTTTCATTAGCGCTCGAGTGTGTGTTCGGGGAAACAACAGCAAAAAAAAAAAAGGGAAACCGAGAGTCGTTTGTTAGCCCTTAGCTGGCCGCACCAGGGGCCTGCAAATTGATTACTGGGCGGGACGAGACGAGACGGGGTGAGGCGAGGTTTCCTCAGCACCTCCGCACATCTGGCTCCGAGAAGCAGGAGCTTGTCCACCTCCAGCTCTCTATCTCTCTCTCTCTGACAACTCCTGCTGATCTGCTCTGCTTTTTTTTCCCCCGGATGTTAAAGCGGCGCTGTCCTTTTAATTGGTGACAAAAGCAAACATCGCCGAGATGTTAATCACCTCGGTGGGACAGACGGAGGAAGAAAACAGGAAAGCGATCCAAGCTCTTCCCTCTTTTCCTGTCGGTGTTGTACAGGTTTCCACATGAACACACGTCTCTGCATCTGGACTAGAACATACAGGGGGAAGACGATGAAGAACAGGAAAGCGAGGGAAGAGAGGGGGATGAGGAGGAGGTGTGTGTCAATGGTGGGTAGATAATTAGATGGCTGTGGGTGCATACATCACAGCAAGTGATGTGTTTCTCAACTAATTAAGACCACCCTTGTGCAGCCTGGGCCTCGGGAGTCCTCCGCACATCAAGAAATAAATAAAGGAGGAGGGACACTAGGATGGCGAGAGCAGGGAGAAGCCATGGAGGAGAAGGGTGTTGCTACACGGTGGACAGTTGAAGGGCTGGTGAAGAGGCCAGACGAGGGGAGGGTGGATCTCAGGGGCCAGACGGCGATTGGGAGCGACGTCTCCGAGAGCCAGGGCAAATGCTGCGGATGACTTCTCGGCGCTTTCGCCTGGCGCTGCCATTAGAGTGCTTTAGCTTCCATTAACGTGTCACTTTCCCTCGGCCCGGGCCGAGCGAGGAGGGGCCGATGCGTTCTGACAGGACCAGGGGCTGTCACATGCAGTAAACGGTTCGGGAAAAAATCCCTCGCCCAGACCTCGGAGCTCCAGATCCATCAGACCTGCCACTCGGTCCCCCTCCGAAAGCACAGAGCCGCGGACAGGACTCCATTAATTAATCGCTTTAACACGCACTGCTCCAGCGTCTCCCTGCTGCCTCCGCTGCTGCTGCTGCTGCAGAGCCTGGAACTCGGCCCTCTCTGTGCCAAATGGCGCGGCAAAGCGCAGGGAAAAAGCAAAACACACACCCACACCCCAGAAAAAAAAAAAAAAAATCATACAGAAACACACACAGATGCTGCGAGGCACAGCGCCAGCAGAAATGAGCCAGAACAGTTACTGCTGACTTCTACCGCAACGAGAGGAATGCTACGGGAGCTAAAAAGATTAGATCCATGAGGGGGCAGACCCACGGGGGGGAGGGGGGGGGTGCACAAAATGGCCATAATCCACACAGCTGCAGGGTCTCAGGGTCATGGGTGGGATCCTTTCCTCAGGTCAGTGTCTGTGAGTGGGGGTGGGGCTGGGTGTTCTCCCTGTGTCTGCGTGGGTTTCCTCCAGGTGCTCTGGTTTCCTTCCACAGTCCAAACTCTGTGACATATTCCACAGGGGTGTGTGTGTGTGTGAGGTGTGTGTGTGAGGTCTGTGTGAGGTCTGTGTGTGTGTGTGTGTGAGGTCTGTGTGTGTGTGAGGTCTGTGTGTGTGTGTGTGTGTGTGTGTGTGTGAGGTGTGTGTGTCTATGTTGAATTCAGTGATTCTGGACCAACAGTGACCAACATAACCCTGAAGAGGATGAGCTGCCTATAGGAGATGAATGAATGGATGAATTGAGCTGTTTTCATGTAATAATGAAGAACACATTTATCTGCCTTTCATTTGCCTTTCATTAACGGCGAGGAAGGTCCTTTTCCTCCATAAAAGTGAGCGTGTTGGCTGGTGATCCTGCGGTTTAGGACCTTTATTAGGCGACGCTGGTGACAGGGTATACACGCGACAGGGGCCAATTTCTAATACTCTTCATGAGCTGGGTTCACAGCAGCCTATTAGAAATAATAACGAACCCGCGGGTCACTTAAAATCAATTCTCAGTTTGAGAAAAGTGAATCGAAGCCTCACAAAAGCTCAGGACGCCTCTGTCCTCTAGTACGAGCATCAATTACCTCCGCAAGTTTAAATAACCAGTGATGTTTACACAATACTCTCCCCTTTCTTTATTTTTTAACGGCATATTCGTCCAACTCCCACAGCTCATTAAAAGTGCTTCCATTTATTTGCTGTGTGCTAAGGTCTTTAAATCTGCCACAACACACAGAAGCAGGCCAATTCCACTTCTCCCTGTGGTGTTAATAGAAGGCACACGCTGCTTCCTCATTAATTATATCAACGTATAAGAAACATCCGCTTTTCAGCCAGCACCGAGGCAGGACTCCCGAGCAAATCGGACACACGGGGATGAGCAGGGATTAACTATGCGGCCCCCAGATTAAATCTGAACGTCGTATAACCGCTGCGTTATGACGGGAACCTGCTCGGAGATCTGAGCTTTACGCCGCTCGGGGCCAGAGTTCAGATCCTTCTGGACTCTCCTTTTAAGGGCCGCTGTTTCCTCCCTCACAGTGAAGTCTGTGCTCAGTGGGGTGTGCTGGTGCCTGGAGATGTGGCCTGCAGTGGAGCTAGGGTCCCTAAATGATTCTCAGCTTGGAAACACCGCCTTAAACGCCAACATCTAGTGCTAAGCATTTCCAGAAACGTAAAGGCTCCTAGAGTTACACAGTCTCGCTCCTCAATAGTCCACTTTAATCAGGGCCCTGTTTATTTGTAGGGAGAGGGGTCAGAGAGAGAGAGGGGGGGGGGTAGTAAGGAAAGAGAGAAGGTCAGAGAGAGTGAAAATGAGAGTAAGGAAAGAAAGAAAGGGAGAGAGGAAAGAGAGAGAGAGAGCAAAAGGCAAAAAATGAGAAAAGATAAGGATTGAGTGAGAGAGGAAGAAGAGGAAGAGAGACATAATGCAGAGAGTAAGAGCACGAAGGATTAAGAAGAAAGAGAGACCGTAAGAGAGAGTGAAAGAGAGAGAGAGAGACATAATGCAGAGAGTAAGAGCAAGAAAGACAGTGAGAAACAGAAATAGAGTAAGAAGAAAGAGAGACAGCAAGAGAGTGAGACAGAGAGAGAGAGAGAGAGAGAGAGAGAGAGATGGTAGTTTCTGGAAAAGGAAGAGTGAAGCGTTACAGAGCTGGGTGATCTTAGCGCTGGTTGCAGTAATTATCCAGCTGCTGGAGCACTGCGGCGGTGAGAATGAAAATGAGCTGCGATTATTAAATGCACCACAGAGAAGATACAGCGCTAGGTGGGGTCTACAACAGGAGCCATGTATCTCTGCATCATGTTTCTCTGCCGCAGAACTGTTGGAGCTGTGTACTGAAGCTCTGCGTTCACAGATGGAGAGAGAGAGAGAGAGAGAGAGAGAGAGAAAGAGAGTTACCTAAATTAATCTAAGACTGTGATCATGAATGGCACCTTTAACTAGGCTGAAAAAGGCATCGCAAAACACCACAAATGGATAATAATCCACTGCTCACTCGAGGGCTCTCACCATTAAGAGCTTCAACTTTAGTAAACAATATTAATCTCCATAAATGAATAATAATCAGCTGGTTGTTTGCCATTTTTTCAATTATTAAGCTCTTAAAGCAAGAAACAGCTTCATGTTCGCAAGCACTTAGAAATTAGTTTGGTCCATCATTGAATAAACTCCTAAAAACTCAACACTGTGCATCAGAATGCCCTTAAAAGTGGTTTAGATCTATTAACACACACCGAGCGATCCCTGAATTCTCCTCTTTATTTAAAACATAAGACTTACAGAAGTTGATTTTCTCAAACAAACCATTCCACCTTAAAAAACTGAATAAAAAAAACATACGGTGGGTGTTGGTTTTGTTGTGAGAACAGCATTTCTCCAGAATCATCTACATTGCCTTTAAGGCGTAAGGTTAGGTTTAGGGAAAGTGTTAAAGGTACACTTTGTAGAATTTGTAGCTTAAAATCACAGCTTCTAAATCACTGAGGTGCTCCACTGACCTGTAAGAGGGAGAATAGAGTCTCATCCAGGCTCAGCACTACAGAAACTGCACTATGTATCATTTGGAGGAGAGTAGAATACAGCCCCACATCCGCCACCTTGTCCATCCCTCCCCCTCCCGAAACAATAGGGGGAGCCCAGGAGCAAAAATATCAAATATTTGTTTGTATTTCTTTAAAGCTGATTAATAACGATGGATCAGAGTGAATTCCTATATTTAGTACACACTGTACAATTGCTAGATATAATTAGTACACACTGTACGGATCCTGGGAAGAGTGTTTGAATTCACACTGAGAGCAGCCTGGCGTGCCGAGTGTGAACTGGACTGCGGCTTTTTCTTACACTCCTCCCAACCTGAGGCTACGGCAGCGGCGTATTATCCCGGGACTTATTAGCTAGCTGCATTGTCCCAGGCCCTCGTAGCCGAGATAACCCTCACCTAGTCTTATCACCCGCACACAAAAGCAGGGGATCCAATAGAGCGGCGTGTAATCCATCTCTGTCAGCGGCATTACGGAAATTACCTGTCACAAGCATCATGGTCTAGATCCCGTGATTAAACACCAACTTTGGAAATAAATGCCCAGAGGTGGCGGAATCCGAGGGGCTTGGCAAAGTACGTTTCAATTGAGATCTCTCTTTTTCTCTCTCTTCCTTCAGAGCCCCGCCCCTCCTCCTCCCCTTCTCCTGTTACTATTAATTGCCCCACTCTACACAGGGGAATTATAAATGACACAATGTTCTGGTGCAGAGGAAGAGGAGGAGGAGGAGGGGGGTGGTGGTGGTGGAGGAGAACACGGGGAGATCATCGCAGGCTGTTGAGGAGAGCGGCCGGATGATCTTCCATTATCTCTAATTCAGACGGGCGCTGTTTTCCGTCACCGGGCTCGTCTCGTGACGGAGGAGGAATTGCTGTTTCTAAAACGGAGCGTGGAGAGGGAAGTTAAATGGATCTAAACCTTCTGTTCGCTGCTTTCTTGTGTGGCGCTCGGCCTCTAATGGAACCGAGGCTCGGCGCCTGACGAGATCAGAGGGCCACACTGTGACCGGCGTTCAAAGATCCCTCAGTAATTCAGAGCACAATTAATGGACACTGACACCTGCTCCAAACTTTACCAGACACTGTCTTTCCTGCTTTCTGTCCTTCCTTTCTCCTCCACTTACGCCTCCCTTCCCTTCTTTCTACCATTTCTATAAATGGATTCATTTTCCTTCCTTCCTTCTCTACTTCCTAGCTCGCATTCTCTTTTGTTTCCTTCCTTCCTTCCTTCCTAACTTCCCTTCTTCTTTCCTACCTTACCTCCTCTTAATTACTTTCCTTCTTTCCTCTTTGTTTCCTAACTCTCCTTAATCGCTTCCTTACTTCCTTTCTAACTTCCCTTCCTGTTTTCTGCCTCCACCCCTTCTTCCTAACTTCCTTTCCAGTTCCTTTTCCTTTCCTCCATTCATTCCTTCAACTCTTCCTAACAGGCTTTCAATCTTCCTTCCTTCCTTCCTTCCTTCCTAACTTCCATTTTTTTCTGTCTTCTGTCTTTTTCCTTCCTTTCCTCCTTCCTTCCTTCCTGCTTCTCTGCCTCTGTCCCTTCTCCCTTTCCCATTCCTTTTTCTTTCCTTCATTCATTCCTTTAACCATTTCTAACTGTCCTTCTTCCTTCCTTCCTAGCATCCCTTCTTTTGACCATTCTGGCTTTCTTATTTACTTCCCTTCTTTTCTGCCTCCTGTCTCTTTTTCCTCTCTTCCTTCCTTCCTTCTTTCCTTCCTTCCTTCTTTCCTTCCTTCCTTCTTTCGTTTCTTCCTAACATCCCTTCTTCTCACTCTTCCTTCCATCCTAACTTTATTTTTTGTCTTCCTTTTGTTCTTCCTTCCTTCCTTTGTGCTATCCTCCTTGTTCTTCTTTTCATCCTTCCTTCCTTTCCTCTTTCTTTCGTTCCTTCCTTCCTAATGTTCTTTCTTCTCACTCTTCCTTCCATGCTAACTTTAATTTATTGTCTTCTTTTTTCCTTCCGTCCTTCCTGCCTTCCTTCCTCCTTGTTCTTTTTTTTCATCCTTCCTTCTTGAGAAAACACTGCTCATAAAAACAGAAACACATACACTTTACAGTGATCAGGCTTTGAATAATCTCCATTAAAATGCATTAAACAATATGAAACACCCTGGAACAGCTGCTTAAAGTCACCTTACACAATGCCAAGTGTTGACTAGAAGGGTATAAAGCCACCACCACATCAGTGTCTCCACACCTGCTCTCTGGTGCTTCAGTGGTGCTCCTGACCATTAAGGAGTAGGGTGAAAGGGGTTAATAAA